>NW_006921632.1:6254688-6255915 GCF_000298275.1 Orycteropus afer afer
TGTGCACCTCTGCCCCACATCACTACTGGGCCAGAGTTAGCCTTGAGCCCCTGCCTCTTAGAGAAGACCTGGAGGCACTATTTAATCCCATAGGATTCCTGAGGAGCTCTGGTAGCATAGTGCCTAAGGCACTTGACTGCTAACCAGAAGGCTGGCAGTTCAGACCCACCAGCCACTCCTCGGAAGAAGATGGGGCAATAGTGTTACTGCCTCCTCAGAAGCCAAGGAGGGGTCACTATGAGTCAGGTCTAACTCGAAGGCACATAACAACAACAACATTGGATTCCTGGGGCTAGAGTCCTCTGCGTTGATGGAATAACATGAGAAATTTTAGGAAATGGGAGGGAATAGGAGCTAAATTTTGCAGGGTGTGTGTTTGCACATTGGGAGTTTTTTGTAGTGTTGACCATATTTTATTTGAATCATTTAGTGCTATTTTTGGATGCACATTCTGACTGACGTGATTTGTAGGGAAAAATAGAGACGTGCCTGGAAATGGAGAATAGAATGGGGAGGTTATGATACAGCATGACCTTTGGGTCAACTTAATTGAAATCATCATGATTTCACTTCATTTCATTTTGTGCCTTCTTAGGACAACATTAAAACAACATAAATGGCTCTGCTAAGTTGTGCATCATATTGGTTCCAGGTGGATATATAGGAGCTGGAAAAACGATTGGGAAAATGGTCTCCCAAAGGTCCAGGCAGGGCATTTCTGATATCTCTTAAGAAAATGAACAACATTCCTAGCTGTAAAACTGTGCACAGGTAAGACGAAGAACACCTCTTAATCACTGACAGGTGGGCAAAAGGGACTAACCGTGGATCAAGAGTCTTAAAAGATGTGCCCACATATTCTAAGAAGGTTCCAGATCATCTCACTGCAGTTCAACTTCCCAATGCCCAATTTATCTAAGTTACAAATTTTACTGATACTCAAAAGTTTGTTTCTTTTAACAATTTGAATGTAATTTTTGTTTTTCAATTCTTACAATTCTTTGGCCAAAACCTCAAATGGCAGGTATCAACCTTAGTTATGAAACTCTAGAATTTAAAACTTTAAATTATACTGATTTGTTGTTGTTGTTGTTTGCCGTCGAGTCGGCCCCGACTCATAGTGACCCCTCCTTGGGTATCCGAGGCAGTATCACTACGGAAGTAGGATTGCCCAACCTTTCTTCCGAGGAGTGGCTGGTGGGTTTGAACCGCCAGCCTTCTGGTGAG
>NW_006921632.1:6256730-6257768 GCF_000298275.1 Orycteropus afer afer
GAAATTACTGTAAAATGTATAAATAATTAAGAAAAGTAATTAAATGGCAAATTTGATGAATTGATGAGTTGTTTTAACTGACTGGGTTTTCAGTTATTGGAACTTCCCTTTGTGAGGGGCACCAGACTTCTTGGTGGAACTGGAAGGGGCCATGGGGTCTACTCTTCTTTCTCTCTTTTCACTTCTTGGGCCCTATGGCTGGTGAGTTAGAGAAGCCTGAAGCCACATCCAATTGAGAGGTCCAGTACCTCCCAGCCAGTAAACGTCTCCCTCCATTCTACCCTCACCATCCCATGCACTCACTCTTCTAGCACATCTCTAAAACTTTATTACACTTGTGGGATACATGTTTGTCTCCCTCAACCAGATCTTAAGGCTTTTGGGTAATATTGTTATTGCTGTTAGGTTCCTTTGAATCAGCTCTGACTCATTGCAGCACAATGTCCAATAGAATGAAATACTGTCTGGTCCTGTGCTATCCTTAATATCCTTGCTATGCTTGAGCGCATCATTTCAGCCACTGTATCAAACAATATCGTTGAGGGCCCCCTTTTCTCTGACCCTCTATTTTGCCAGGCATGAGATCCTTCTCCAGGAAATGGTCCCTTCTGACTGAGTGACCAAAGTAGGTGAGATAAAGCTGGCCATTCTCTCTTCTAAGGAGTATTCTGGCTATACTTCTTCCAGGGCAGATGTATTTGTTCTTCTGGCAGTCCTTGGTATTTTCAGTATTTTTCTCCAACACCATGATTCATAAGCATCAATGCTTCTTCAGTCTTCCTTATTCATTGTTCAACTTTCACATGAATATGAACCAATTGAAAAAAAAAAAAAAAAACACGGCTTGAGTTAGGTGCACCTTAGTCTTCAAAGTGGTATCTCTACTTCTCAACACTTTAAAAAGGTCTTTTGCAACAGACTAGCCCAGTGCAATACATTGTCTGATTTTGACTGCTGTTTCCATGGGCACTAATTGTAGATCCAAGTAAAATGAAATACTTGACATCTTCAATCATTTCTCCATTTATTGTGATGTTG
>NW_006921632.1:6258339-6265670 GCF_000298275.1 Orycteropus afer afer
ATATATATATGTATGTATATATATGTGTGTGTGTGTGTGTGTAATCCATAATGCTGAAGACTGTAGTCTTTGTCATCAGTAAGTGCTTCAAGTCATCTTCACTTTCAGCAAGCAAAATTGTGTCATCTGCATGTTGTAGGTTGTTAATGAGTCTTCCTCCAATCCTGATGCCATGTTCTTCTTTATATAGCCCAATTTCTCAGTTTATTTGCTCAGGATACAGGTTGAATAAGTACGGTGAAATGATACAACCCTGATACACACCTTTCCTGATTTTAAACCATGCAGTATCCCCTTGCTATATTTGAATGACAGCCTCTTGATCTATGTACGGGTTCCTCATGAGCACAATTAAGCATTCTGGAATTCCCATTCTTTGCAATATATACATAATTTGTTATGATCCAAACAGTTGAACACCTTTACATAGTCAATAAAACAGGTAAACATCTTTCTGGTATTCTCTGCTTTCAGCCAAGATCCATCTGACATCAGCAATGATATCCCTTATTCCATGTCCTTTCTGTATCCAGGTTGACTTTCTGGCAATTCCCTCTCAATATACAATATACTGCTACAACCTTTTTTTTTTTTTTTTTTAATTATCTTCAGCAAAATTCTACTTACATGTGATATAATGATATTGTTCAATAATTTCTGTATTCTGTTGGATTATCTTTCTATGGGATGGGCACAATAGCAATGCCTTACCCAACTTCTCTCTTCAGTCCCAAATCTGTGCCTGGCACAGATTAAGTGCTTAATTTATGGATGAGTGTGGAAAAATAAGTTTTGTTTTGTTTTTATAAAAAATGGGTTATTTCTCCAGGAGTTTATTCCTGACTCCTTCAATCCAGGTTCAATGTTCCTGTGTTTCCTTTAATTGTGGCAAATATCATCCCTTTTTCCTTGTCTGCTTCCTACTCATGAAAACAGGGCAATCTTTTAGTCATCTGTGCAGCCCCAGATCCAGCACTGGATGACCCTGACACATTAATTTAATTATTTAATGACCTGAAATGAGCCCCCATTGATCAGAAGGCAATTCTCTGTATGTGGTACTTGCAATGTAACATTCCGAATTCCTTTTTTCATGTAACTTTAGTGGTGACTTCTTTCCATTTATTTTAACTTATTATTCATTATCTTTTGACTAATAGACAACCAATTCATTCAACAGCTTCATCAGGACTTACTCACGTCATGGTTCTAAGCAATAGAATATAGTAATGAACAAAGCAGACAAACTCTATTTCATGGGGAGTATTCTCCAGTTGGAGTCCCTGGGTAGTGCAAGCAGTTTACATATTTGGTTGCTTACTGGAGGGTTGGAGGTTTGAGTCCACCTACAGGCAACTCAGAAGGAAGACTTAGTGATCTACTTAAAAAAAAGTCAGGCATTGAACCTCTGTGGGGTGCAGTGCTACCCTGTCACACGTGGGGTCGGCATGAGTTGGAATTGACTCTATAGTAACTGGTACATCTGTAACATAAGCAGGATTTCCAAGACTATCCTTTATATTTATTGCTGAAATAAGCACATTTTTAAAATGCTTTTGACTGCTTAGATCATCAATGAATAGTTAGAAATAATTCATCATAGCTTCATGTGTTCCCACTCCTCTTTTCACAGAAACAAATTATGTATTATCCTTTTAAAATGTCCTTCTCCCCCTTCCCTATCTAATTTTTCATTTAATATTTGAAATCCTCTTATCAGTTCTTGTACTGATGAAAGAGGTGTGCCTTTTTTTTTTTTCTGCCATAACACAATCTAAAAAGTTGCCGAGTCTCATTAAAATGAATCAAGATTATGACCTCAGGTTTCTATGAATATTTTCTGAATATTTTCCCAAAAGTCTCTTCCACAAACCCTTCCTCAGTGTTCCTGCAGTGGGTTGCATATAGTCCTATTGTGGCACTTTACAAACAGCTATTGTCATTTACTTGTTTCCCTTTCTTTCTGGATTCCAGGATCTTACCCTCATTTCCATCCCCAGTCAGTGCCTGGTGCACAGTAGGTGCTGAATCGGTGTCACTGCCGTGAAGGAGTGAATTCAAGCAGATACTTTCATCTCTCTTTAAATCATTATTTTGTTCTTAGTTACCATCATGTTGATCCTAACTCATAGTGGCCCCATGGGACAGAGTGGAACTGTCCCACAGGGTTTTCTTAACTGTCATCTTTAAGGAAGCAGATCACCAGGTCTTTCTCCTAAAGAGCTGCTGGGTGGCTTTGAACCATCAATCTTCCAGTCAGCAGCTGAGTGCTTAACTGTTTGTGCCACTAGGGCTCCTTCTTCAAATAATAATACCAACAGTAAATGTTTGGTGGTTGCTTTCTATGTGCCAGGCACTAAGCTAACCTTACTTCTGTATTACTTCATTCTATCTTCACTGCAGCTCTATCCACAGTGCAGTTATTCTTATCATCTCCCCTTTGACCTATAAGGAAACTACTAGAGATTTAGAGGGATTAAGTAGTTTTCCCAAGGTTAAATGGCAATAATGACAGAGCTGGCTATGAGCCCATGTTTGATTAACCCAGAAGCTCATGTTTTCATATTAGCCTACATTACTAAGGCATTTCAGTTCAGCATAACTTAAAACTGTTTAAGAAGACCTCCTCTACTAGTATACTCTTTTTATGTAAGACCTAGATGGATGTATCCTGAAGGCCTAATATCTGGCAAATGGTCTTGAAACAAAACCCAGTCTAAGAGGAGAGGATGTATGAGACACCAGCGACAAAGAAACATAGATGGCACAATAAAGAGGTCTATCTATTTTGTGCTAGATGGAAGATGAAAGGGAAATGTTTTTACCTATTAATTGTAATGGTTCTATGTAACCATCTCTATATGACCAGTGGTTATATTGTGATGATAAATGAACATTCCTTTATTTCCTCTAGGTGAGTGCTACTCCAAGAATTCAGTCAAATCAAGGACAGATAGAAGAAAAGAAGGCATAAAAGTTACACAGCCATTTAAACCAGGGTGTCTCAGCCTTCATAGTATTGAATTCTGAGGCTAGATAATTGTTTGTCACTCTACCAAAAATAATTGGTCAACAGTCAACCATTTCAGGAGGTAACATATGATCAAGAGCCAATGGTATTGAAGGAAAACATCCAAATTGCACTGAAGGCACTGGTAAAAAACAAACCAAGGCTCCAGGAATTGATGAAATACCAATTAAAATGTTTTAACAAACAGATGCACTGCTGGAAACACTCATTCATCTGTGCCAAGAATTTGGAAGAGCACTACCTAGCCAACCAACCGGAGGAGATCCATATTTGTCCTCGTTCTAAAGAAAAGTGATCCAACGTAATGGGGAAATTATTGAACAATATCATTAATATCACACGTAAGTAAAATTTTGCTGAAGATAATTCAAAAATGGTTGCAGCAATACATCCACAGGGAATAGCTAGAAATGCAAGCCAGTTCAGAAGAGGATGTGGAATGAGGGATGTCATTGCTGATGTCAGATGGATCTTGACTGAAAGAAATGAATACCAGAAAGATATTTACCTGTGTTTTGTTGACTATACAAAGACATTTGACTGTGTGGATCATAACAAATTATGGATAACATAATGTGAAGAATGGGAATTCCAGAACACTTAATTGTGCTCAAGCAAAATATTTATATAGACCAAGAGACAGTCATTCAAACAGAACAAGAGGATACCGTGTGGTTTAAAATCAGGAAAGGTGTGCATCAGGGTTGTATCCTTTCACTGTACTTGTTTAATCTCTATGATGAGTAAATAATCTGGGAAGCTGGATTATATGAAGAAGAACATGGCATCAAGATTGGAGGAAGACTCATTAGCAACCTGCAATATGCAGACGACACAACTTTGCTTGCTGAAAGTGAGGATGACTTGAAGCACTTACTTATGAAGATCAAAGACTACAGCTTTCAGTATGGATTACACCTCAATATAAAGAAAGCAAAATTCCTCACAACTAGACCTATAAGAAGCATCATATTAAATGGAGAAAAGATGAAGTTGTCAAGGATTTAAATTTACTTGGATCCATAATCAATACCTATGGGAGCAGCAATCAAGGAATGAAAAGGCATACTGCTTTGGGAAAATATATTTCAAAAGACTTTTTTAAAGTGTTCAGAAGCAAAGATGTCACTTTGAAGACTAAGGTGCACCTGACCCAAGCCATGCTATTTTCAATAGCCTCATATGAATGTGAAAGCTGGACAATGAATAAGGAAGACCAAAGAAGAATTGATGCCTTTGAATTAGGGTATTGGCAAAGAATATTGAATATACCATGGATTGCCAGAAGAATGAACAAGCCTGTCTTGGAAGAAGTACAGCCAGAAGCAAGGGTGGAGAGACTTATCTCATGTACTTTGGATATGTTATTAGGAAGGATCAATCCTTAGAAAAAGACATCATGCTTGGTAGAAGGTCAGTGAAGAGGTAATCCTTCAAAAAAGATATCATGCTTGATAAAATAAGGGGTCCGTGAAAGAAATGAAGACCCTCAACTAGATGCATTGACACAGTGGCTTCAACAATGGGCTTAAAGATAGCAATAATTGTAAGAATGGCACAGGACTGGGCAGTGTTTTGTTCTGTTGTGCATGGGCTTGCTATGAGTTGGAATCAACTCAAAGGCACCTAACACCAAAAACAGCAACTGTTCATTGTTGGGGGCTATCTTGGGGATTGTAGGATGTTTAGCAGCATCCCTGATTTCTACTCACTAGGTGTAGCATCAACCTCTCCCCGTCAGTTTTAACAACCAAAAATGACCCCAGACATTGCCAGATATCCCCTGGAAGCAAGATCCCCTACCCCATCATCCCATCCCTCTACCCACACCCTCTGTCCCTGTTGAGAACCTGACTGAGCTCTCTGTGGCCTTGAGGCTGTGGCTGGCTTTGGCCACTATAGGCACATCCACTGCCAATTTTGCAGCTCTATCCAAGGATGGGTAATTTTCCAAACACAGCAATATACGTAATTAGTGACATTTAAACTCGATCTGAACAGGGACCACTCACAAATCATGATTATCTACTGGAAAAAAAAAATTCTCATTAACTGAAGATCAAGAAGATAGAAAGTTTCTCAGTCATACTCAAGGAAAACTTGTAATGTTTCATTTTTAAAATTGGGACAATGCTTAGTCTGAAGCCAAAGGAATCTGCAGGTGGTAACCTTTTACATGAGCTCTAATCCTGCAATCCCATAGGAACAATTAAAGAAGGAAAATGTTGCTTCTGTGCTATATGAAAAGAGTTCACTGATTCAGTGTAACAATAATGGGAGTGGGATCTAAGGAGATATTCAGTCTCGAAGCAGATAGATAAACTACCTTCATGACTTTGATTACGTAACTATTTATTTACATGCAGATATTTGTAAGGAATGGCACAGAACAGAAACCAACAGCAGCAAGCACATTAGTGATGTGACTAGATCCTTTTTACATCCTTTAATTCAAGGGACTCTAAAAGGTCACATCTTTAAAACTGCCATAATTATATTTTTCTCAAAGCTTGAACTCCTTCTGATGTGAATGCTACAAGCTCCTTCCAGGTGATGGATTTTTTTTCCAACATGTCAACGTATCATTCTAAAAGTCAGGAAACTCTTTTCTTTTTTCCTAATAGTTTAAGTATGTTTACAAAGTCTAGATTATAAATCTGTAAGGAATCCTTTAAAGTGGGCCACCAACTAATTCAATTAGCTCTTAGATTTGATCAGGCATTACTTATTTTTATTTCTTTCTTATTTTAAATCACTTTGCTCCCTCTCCTCCTGGTACACACATATACCACACATCGTATTTTCTCTATGTCTATATCTTTATTTTGCCATGAGTTAGAACTGAAAGTAACAAAAAGACTGAGCCATTCTGAACCTCTGCATCTCTTCAAGTTGGAAGCTCCAGGACACGACCTTGGTGTCCCCCAGTATATCACTCCCAGCACTTACCCATATTTTGGCAGAGATAATAAGGCAGCATGGTGGATGGTAGGATACAAGAACAGGAGATAGAAAGCATGATTCAATGCTGGCTCTTCTATATGCTGGCTGTCTCTCAGTCTGTACTTCATCTCTGAAGTAGACACACTGTTCTCTCTTGTTGTTTTTGTTTTTAGGTGCCACTGAGTCAACTTTGACTCACAGATCTGCCCCATAGCGTTTCCTTGGCTGTAATGATTAGGGGAGCAGATCCTCAGGTCTTTCTCTCACAGAACCACTGGGTGGGTTAGAACTGTCAACCTTTCACTTAGCAGTCCAGTGCTAACTGTTGTGCCTCAAGGCTCCTTGCCTACCTTATAGGGTTGTGAGAACCAGGTAGGAGAATGCAGACAGAAGTTTTTTGTCAAGTGTTTCAGCATGAAAGATGTTATTTTTATTGTTGTGTCCCAGTGAATAGGCAGGCCAAAAGCCTATGAGAGTTTAAAGTTGGGGCAATTACTGGTTCAAGTACCTTAGAAGTAAATTGTGTTCTTGAAGTTAACAGGACACCTTAAAGAAAACAGGTCTTTACAGGCCCACCAGGACTGGATTTGGTCTCTTGAATTAGGAGTGTATAATCCTATAGTTCTGAAAAACTTTTTAAACCTTTGTAATTTATAATAGAGGAATTTTTAAACACTGAAATACTCTGATTTTCTGTTACTTGGATAGGAATTACCTTGTATTATAAAATAAGAGATGTCTAGTTCTCAGATAGGAGCTCTGGTAGCATAGTGCCTAAGCTACTTGACTGCTAACCAGAAAGCTGGCAGTTCAAACCCACTAGCCACTCCTCAGAAGGAAGGTTGGGCAATCTACTTCTGTAGTGATACCGTTTCAGAAACCCAAGGAGGGGTCGCTATCAGTCGGTCCAACTAGATAGCACATAACAATAACAATAGTTCTTGGATAGTTATTTGGGACATTTGCTTAAAGGGGCCTTGAAAAGTGATAGGCATTTTTCAGACAGAGGAAAAAGAACTTTGCAGAGAGTGTAGACAAGCACACCAAAGACAAGGAGGACATCCATAGCAATAGCAGGGCCAGGCAAGGCAGATGAGGGGGGCTGCCATTCTCCATTGTTCTAGGCCTCATGAGTCCTACCTAGCATTTCCATGTAGGCTGGTTCTCCCCTGTCCAAGCCCCACTCCTGCTGTGGAGGAAACACTACTCCCACTTAATAAACAGTATTATGGTGCTTGTTGGTGTGGTGGTGGTGGTACTTCACTGTTTATCTAGCCTTCTTACTGTGAAGACTGGGTAATCTACTTCCATCGAGATACCAAACACAAGGAATGGTTGCGATTTGTCCAGTCGACTC
>NW_006921632.1:6266680-6269794 GCF_000298275.1 Orycteropus afer afer
GACCCTTCCTTGGGTTTCCAAGGTGGTATCTCTATGGAAGTAGATTGCCTAGTCTTCCTTCTGAGGAGTGGTTGGTGGATTTGAACCGCCAGCCTTCTGGTTAGCAGTCAAGTGCCTTAGTAAGCTGATTTTTACATGATGGTATTGCAGGATTCTTTTTCTTTTTCTTTTTTTTTGTTTTAATTTTACTCTATATTTTCTTAAGTTTCTAGAACGATTATGGATTAATTCTATAATTGAAGAAAAAAGTGCTGAGTCTCTACTAGAATAAAACCTGGTATACAAACACTTTGAGATGTTTGGATTCATCACATTCTCTAAGGATGAGAAGGCCCTGTTATTTCCTTGTGCTACTTACTAGTCAACCCTAGAAAGGATCTGGTCCCATCACATGGCTGCTCTTGTTCTAGGAAGAAAAAAGAGGCAGAGATAACAAGACTTCCCTCAAGTTCCCAATTACAGAAGAATAGCACTTTTTGTTGAGTCAATTCTAATCAGTTCTGACTCGTGATGACCTATCATCATGACTCATGATGTCTACCAGAGTAGAATTGTGCCCCATAACGTTTTCAGTGGTTGATATTTTGGAAGCAGATCACCAGGCCTTTCTTCCAAGGAGCCTCTGGATGGACTCAAACCACCAGCCTTTTGGTTAGCAGCCAAGCACTTAACCATTTGCACCACTCAGAGACTCCATTCACAGGTATATGTTAGGATTTCAACACATATTTTGGAAATACACAATGTAATCCACAGCAAAGTCCTTACAAGGCTGAGGTATAAATAGACTATTATGAGAAACAGTTTGCAAATTATAAATCATGTAAACATGTGGTAAGTTTGGCTAGTTAGGTGAAAGAACACCAGAGTATGGAGAACAGAAGGATCCTGGGCAGGTGGTAGCAGACTCAGGGCCATGAGGACTGCTGGGCCCATGTGCTTACACACCACCAGGGCCACTCAGGCTACATGTGGATGAGAGTCCGGACCAGCCAGCCAGGACCCTACCTACCATTTTCTCTCTGGGACTACATAAAGTAGCAGCCTCCTGGATCATTTATAGCTAGGAAGAATCAAACTAACTTCTCAAATGGGAAGGAATCAAGGGACCTTGTCATTCTTCCATGAAGCCACAAATGTTGCCATTCCCAGAGGGCTCAGTGGGCCAAAATGGAGGTGATAACTCCTGTAGGTGATAAAACAATTGTTCTTCAAAATGTCTGAGAGGCCAATTTCTCAGCATAAGAATAAAGATACACAAAACAAACATAAATAACTAAGGGAGAGTGCTGCTTGGACTCAATTTTTTGGTTCCACTGCCCATCAAACAGGTGCCAACCAGCAAGTCCTTAACTTTCTGTAAAAAATACTAGTAGTGTTGATTACTACCACTTGGAAGGAAGACTAGGCAATCTTCTTCCATAATGATACCCAAGGGGAAACCCAAGGAGGGGTCACTGTGAGTCAGATCCGACTCAACAGCAGTGAGTGAGTAATTACTACCAATAGTATTGCTAGTAATCATGACGTTAATAGAACCCATCAGCTGCTGTGCTAAGGACTTTATGTATATTATTGTTTTGAGTCCTGACAACACTTGTGAGAAGTCTTCTATAAAATTCCATTTTATGAATACAATGCTAGAGCCCAAAGAGGTTAAACAGTGGGCCCAAAGTTTACAGTACAGACCAGTGGCAGTGACCTTGGCTTCTCAAATGAGAGCTGGACAAGAAAATTGATGCCATCTCTCAAATGATACTTACATTGTCTGGAAGTGGCTTAATTGGAACATCACTATGATGGCCCTTCCTCCTTCTCCAGTCTCCTTTTTGAATGACTGCTCTCATCATTTGAAACTATATTTATTTGTATATTGTTAAAATACTATCAATTCTGGCAGAGGTAACATTCAGTTATGGTCAACTGGGTATTTTAAAAATCTTTAGTGATTTAGAAGAAAGCAAAAATCATTTGAAGTGAGCATAAGAAACCTGAACAGCTAGAACATGCTGTTTTTCTTACTAGCCTTGTCGTCTGAGGCAAAACAGTTCCCATCTCTCCATCTTGGTTTCCTCATCTGCAAGGCAGAAATAACTCCTTCCCTTGCAGGGTGGTTATGCACTACTACTGATACATGAAAGTTCTCTGTAAACAGTAAATTCTCAGAAAAAGACAAGATATCCTTTGTTCTCGAGTCCCTGAGTTGTGCAAATTGTTAAGTGCTCAACTCCTAACTGACAGGTTGGCATTCGAACCTACCCACAGTTGCCTTGGAAGAAAGGCCTGGTGATGTGTTTCTGAAAGATCACAACCATGAAAACCTATTCTGTATGTTTCTGTGATGCTCTCTAATCCCATAAAGTTTAAGTTTAAGTTGTTGTTAGGTGCTGTCCAGTTGTCTCCAACTCATAGTGACCCTATGGAGAGCAGAATGAAACACTGCCTGGTCCTGTGCCAGCCTCACAATCTTTGCTATACCAGAAACCATCACTGCAGCCACTGTGTCAATCCATCTCGTTGAGGGCCTTTCCCTTCTTCTTTACCAAGCATGATATCCTTCTCTAGGGAATGGTTCCTTCTGACAACATGACCACAGTAGGTGAGATGAACTCTGCCCATTAATGCTTCCAAGGAGTATTCTGGTCGCACTTCCTCCAGGACAGATTTGTTACTCTTTTAGCAGACCATGGTACTCTTAGCATTCTTCTCCAACACCACAGCTTAAAAGCATCAAATCTTCTTTGGTCTTCCTTATTCATTGTCCAGCTCTCACAGGCATAGAGGAGACTGAAAATACCATGGCTTGGGTTAGGTGCCCCTTAGTCTTCAAGGAGACATCTTGGCTCTTCAGCACTTGAAAGAGGTCTTTTGCAGCAGATTTGCCCAGTGCAATATGCTGTCTGATGTCTTGACTGCTGCATCCATTAGTGTTGATTGTAGAACCAAGTATATGGAGTAATATGAAATCTTTGACAACTTCAATCTTTTCTCCATTTATTGTGAAGCTGTTTATTGGACCATTTGTGAGGATTTTTGTTTTCTTTATATTGAGATGTAATCCATACTGTAGACTGTAGTCTTTAATCTTCATCAGTACATGCTTCAAGTCATCTT
>NW_006921632.1:6270676-6271744 GCF_000298275.1 Orycteropus afer afer
CTTTTTAATCCCCTTTCTCCTGTTCTCCTGCCCTGCTGCTTTGGGTGTGCCTGAGTTCCCTCTCCTCACCTGGATCCCTGCAGCTCACTGCTCCTCTGTCCGAGTTCCTGGCTTTGAATCCCCTTTCTCCTGCTCTCCCATCCTGCTGCTTTGGCCATTCCTGAGTTCTCTCTCCTCACCTGGAAAACCCAAGGAGGTGTTACTATGAGTCAGATTTAACTCGACAGCAGTTGGTGGGTTTCAACCTTTTGATTAGCAGTGCTCCTTATTATGTGAGGTCAAGGGAACAATTTCACATATAAACCCTGACTTTCTGCTCCCTCACCAAGAGAAGGCACAGGCAAAGGGATGTCTCTAATCTCTTACTTTTTCTGAACATTCAGGGCCTGCTGAGACTATCTGCCGCAGGTGACTTTCAACCTTAGCTATGAGGGCTCTCGGCCAAGTTTGAGACTTGGTCAAGCCTTTCTCCCGAGACTTCTCATAAAAGGGAAAAGCCTTAAGTCTGAAGATTTGGACATGTGAAGATTTGGACTCTAATAACTGAAGCAACATTTTAACTATAATTGTTAATTCTAATACTCCAGTTTCCAATGTTGTGAGGTCTTCCTTGAATGCTTTGCCATGATACTTTGCAGTAAGCTCAGTGAGTTTAAGCATGACAAACCTGAGTATCTCTACTAATTTTCTAAGATAAAGTCTTACACAACAAAGCTTTGTGGAGCTCAGTTCTACTCTGTAACACATGAGGTCACACTGAGTTGGAATCAACTCAAAGGCAACTGGTTGTTTTTTGTTTCTATCATTTGTTCTTAAAGAAAAAAAACATAAACTTTTACCATTGTTTTCTTTGTCACCAGATCAATACTAGCTCACATTATTATTATTCATATAAAATGAAAACAAAACCATGGTGGCATGTTGATGTGAGTTTTGAGGCTGAGCCACTGGTATTTCAAACCCACCAGGATGCATATGGTGCACAGGTATCAGCCCAGCTTACAGACTGACACAGACTAGGAAGAAAGAAGAGGCCATCCACTTCTCAAAGAATTGGTTAGGTAAAAC
>NW_006921632.1:6274339-6278899 GCF_000298275.1 Orycteropus afer afer
CCGCCAGCCTTCTGGTTAGCAGTCAGAAATGGATAAAACTTGAAATAGTTTAAGCATACATTTATTTGACTACATTTTGAATGACAGGACTTTTCTTTAAATATGTGGCAGCTGATTGGAGCTCTATATAGACTTTTAAAAAAGAAACTACACTCTTAAATCAATGGCAACAATTTCTAGTTTCAACATCTTTAAAGTAGAGTCAGAACTTAAAGACAATTAAGAAACAATTTGAATTCAGAATTTTTCAAGACTAAACAAAATTTTCCGATTTTTTCCCCACAATTTGTCTCACACCAAAATTCAAGATATTTTGTGGTTTGTTTTGTTTTTTGTTGCTTACCTTTATTGAGTGCTTATCAAAAACATCCCATTGGGTTTTTGTCCAATTGGTTTCCTCACTCATATTTCATTGATTTGCATGATTAAAATAACAAGTACAATTGGCAAAACCAGTTCATGGACAAACTTCAACTGTGAGAGCAGAAGGCACAAGTGACCTTGAGCTCTGTCTCCTGGCCACAAATGTTGCTCTAACAATATTGTTGCTGTTGGGCTCAGTACAGTCGATCCCTACTCATAGTGATACCATGGGACAGAATACAACTATCCCATAGACTTTTCTACACTGTAATCTTTACAGGAACAGATAGCTAGCTCTGTCTCCTATGGAGCTGTTGATTGGTTTTAACTGTTGACCTCTTGGTTAGCAGCTGAGGGCTTAACTGTTGCCCCACCAAGGGTTCTTCTAATAAATGTATTGTAAATACAGAAAAACATATGCTTTTGATGCAAGTACAGAAAACCTGACTCACAATGGTTTTTAAAAAAGAGATTTAAAATCTGGAATTAAAGGAAGTTTAGAGATATGGCAGGCTTCGCATTTGTTGATTCAGAGACTCAGCAGTGTTGTTGGGCCCCAGATTATTTCCACTTCTCCAATCTGCCGTCCATAGCATCAGCTTTATCATGCACCTGGGGCCAGTAGCTGGGGCAACATGTTTCCTTCTCCTTGCCCAGTGGGAGAGAAAAGCCACAGGTGTCCATGGGATCAGGTCTGTCTCACTGGTCCAATTTTAGTCACATGCCTATTATTGTTGCTGTTGGGTACCATTGGGTCAATTTCCAACCCATGGAGACCCCATGTAACAAAGTAGAACTGCCGTATAGGGTTTTCTAGGCTGTAATCTTTACCAAAATGGGTATCTAGGTCTCTCTCCTATGGAGCTGCTAGATGGGTTTAAACTGCCAACCTTTTGGTTAGTAGCTAAGTGCTTAAGTGTTGTACTACCTGGGCTCCTTAGTCACATGCTATGGTAGTTGGGGTTGTGTGTCACCTTAGCTGGGCCTGGTTTTGAGTAACTGGGCAAATGAATGTAGTTGGTGAATGTAGTTCCCCATTGGTGGTCATCTCCATGGTGGTATCTGCTGGGACAGCTGAGTGGATGCTTTGGGGACGTGGTCTGCTTTCAGTATGTAAGAAGCAACTTTGATGAAGATCTTGGCACTTTTGGCATGCTTGAATCCTGCATGTAGCTGCGTTGTTATTAAGCAGCCTGCCATGTTGTCTGCCAATCTTGGGACTGTTAATGGACTTGAATCAATGGCCTGCTGTAGGGTTTGGTAATACTAGGACTGTGCCATATTTGTTGACCTTGGGCTTGTTAGCCTCAGCAGCCAGCAGCTGCCTGAGTGAAGAGACATCTCCAGCTTCAATGGGCCAGGAGCAAGAGGTAGAGCTGAAGCTCAAGGTCAAGGGTCTTTCATCCAGCCCCTAGACTCAGACTTTGAGTCTCCAAAACTGTAAGAGAATAAATTTCTGTTTGTTAAAGCCATCCCATTCATGGAATTTTCTGTTAGAGCAGCACAGAGTAACCAAAACATATGCCTACTTGGAACTATAATCATTATTAGAGGAATAAAATGTGCTGATTGGCTTAGACAATCAGAATCCATTCCTGGAGCTGGAGAAGTGTTCAGTTTCCCATTAGTGTGAGTCTCATGAGCTGTGTGATCATCTGAAAAAAACTGGATTCTGTGAAGGAAGAGGAAGGGAAGACTAGATGCTGGAAGACAGTGACTACTAGAACAAGCTTTCCCTCTTTATAGCATTGCCTCAGGCAGGCTTTGTTCTTTGAGATTCTGGGAGTGTACATCCCTGAAGCATCTTTGTTTCTGGACAAAAGTCCCATCATGATATCATCTACCTACTCTGAGCAGCTAAAAGTATCAAAGTGAAAATATAGTAAGTAGTCTCACTTTAACTCTTGGTCATAAGTATGAGTTCCCTTGGTGCTGCAAACTGTTAAGTACTTGACTACAAGCCAGCCAACAATGGTGGTTTGAACCTACCCTTAGGTGCCTTGGAAGACAGGACTGGTGATTTGCTTCTCAAAGGTCACAGCTTTGAAAAACCTGTGGAGTAACTCTACTTCACACACATGGGGTCACCATGAGTCAGAACTGACATAACGGCAACTAAGAACAACAATAAATGTCACAATTAAAGTAAAGTGATAAACTGTGTGAGTCACATTCACAAATATGGGTGGGCTTGGATTTACAGCCTCAGAAACCCAATGGGGGTCACCATCAGTTGGATTTGACTGCACAGCAGTGAGTTTGGTATGCTTTTTTGTTTTTAGCCAAATCCAGTCACTTGCTGCAATTTCTGACTCAACCCCTCAGCACTTTCTTCAACTTTTACTTTCTTCTTTTAGCTTCTCTAATATACCCTCTCCTAGCTTACAGGGATTGATTGAAAACATGAACATGGACTATTTGGGTTGGTTAGTTAAATACATGACTACCAAAAAAATGAAAGAAAAACCAAAGTAACTGCCATCCAGTGGATTTTCACTCACAGTGACCTCCACTATTTTTCCAAGGCTGTAAGTCTTTTTGGGAGTAGACTACCTAATCTTTCTTGTGCAGAGCAGCTGGTGGATTTGAACCACCAGCCTTCTGGTTAGCAACCAAATGCCTTAGGCACTATGCCACCAAAGCTCCTTAAAAAAAGTTTGGTGGTTCAAACATGGTTTCCCTCATCCTGGATGATTGTCTTTGTCCTGTCCAAGGCTTAATATAAGTGTCTCTATTGGACTTAAATCTGTCGAAGAGTGTGACAGTTGCAAGGGAAATAAGCAAAAGCTAAGATGGAGTTGAGGCTCAGACCCAGGCCAATCATTCTGATATGAGTCAAGCATCTCAAATTTTGGAACCACATATCTAATAACATCTCAGCCTCACATGTCCATAACAGAACTTTGATCTCTCCCCGCCTTCTGTCCCTGAAGCCTATTTCTCCTCTGTTGTTGGTGGTGCCATTGAGTCAGCTCCAACTCATGGGGACACGATGTACAATAGAACAAAACATTTCCTGGTCCTACTCCAGCCTCACAATCCTTGTTATACCTGAGCCATCATTGCAGCCACTGTGTCAATCCATCTTGTTGAGGGGCTTCCCCTTTTTTGCTGACCTTCCACTTTACCAAACATAATATCCTTCTCCAAGGAATGGTCCTTTTGACAACATGACCAAAATAGGTGAGATGAATTCAGGCCATTTTCCTCTAGTCCTCATCAACTTAGTAGATGACACCACCATCTACACAAGTGCTCGGGAATAAAACTCAGGTTTTAGACTTCATTCTTCTTGTCCTACATTACTCCTTTCATAAATTCCATCTGCAAGTCCGACTGTTTCTTCCTCCAGTACAGCCTAAATAGAACCACCATTCTTCACCCCCAGCTCTAAGCTACTGTCATCTCACTGTTGTTGTTAAGTGCCATCAAGTCAATTTCAACACATAGTGACCTTATAGCACAGAGTAGAACCGCTCTATAGGGCTTCCAAAGCTGTAATCTTTATGAAAGCAAAATGTCCATTCTTTCTTCTACAAAGTGGCTAATGGGTTCAAACCAATGACCTTTTGGTTAGTAGCCCAATGCTTAACCACTGTACAACCAGGGCTCCTTATCATCTCACTAAACTACTGCAGTAAGCTGATAGGCCTCCATTCGCATTCTCTGTAGAGAGGCCAGCATAGTGTTTTAAAGATATTAAGTCAGGTCATCTCACTCCCTTGTTTAAAGTCCCTCAGTAACTTCCTGTTGTGAGTAGGACAAAATCTAGACACCTACCATGGCCTGAGAGGCCTTACCAGATCCTGCTGTGATTTCTTTCTGACCTCACCTCATAAAGACAGATTCTAGGCACACTTGCCCTCTTCCTACCCCTTGAAAATGAAGATTCACTCCTGCTTTCAGGCCTTTCTGGTTGGTGCTTCTTTGCCTGGAATACTGTGTTTCATGATTTTTGCAGGACTGGATCTCATAGATACCATCATTGACTATCTAGCTCAATTAGCCCTCAATCTCTGCTACCTTGGTCGTGTTCTACTTTGTTTTAGAACTTATTGCTATTTGAAATTATCTTTTTAGTTACTTATTTGTTGTCTATTTCTTTTCCATTCCTATGAAATTATAAAAGAACACTAGTGGTGCAAATGGTTAAGCACTCTGCTGCTAACCAAAATGTTGGCATTTCAAACTCATCCA
>NW_006921632.1:6279149-6280928 GCF_000298275.1 Orycteropus afer afer
TGGAAGGAAGACTGAGCAATCTACTTCCATAAAGATGTACTGCCTCAGAAACCCAAAGGGGGTTGCTATAAGCTGGAATCGACTGGGTGGCAGTGAGATTGGTTTTTTATGTTTATCTGCTTTCATAAAGATTATAGTAAACAAACAAACAAAAATACTCCTTTATGGGGCAGTTCTATTCACACATAGGGTCTCTATGAGTAGTAATAGACTTGACAGCACCTAAAAACGAGACTGTAACCTCCAAGGGAGCAGGGCACTTTTTCTTTTTTACTATGGTGATCTGTGGGAGCTCTGGTAGCCTAGTGCCTAAGGCACTTGACTGCTAACCAGAAGGCTGGCGACTCAAACCCATAAGCCACTCCTTGGAAGGAAGGTTAGGCAATCTACTTCTGTAGTGATACTGCCTCGGAAACCCAAGGAAGGTCGCTAGGAGTTGGGTCCGACTTGACGGCACATAACAACAACAACATGGTGATCTATAGGAACATGTACAAATTGAAAATAAGAAGTTTTAATTCTCCTTGTTGAAAATAAAGGAAGAATTTCCCCTGTTCTTTCAGAATTCACTTTCAATAACATCGTTGTAAATTATTTCTCTGTCCCTTTGAAAAGTATGTAAATAAAAGATGTTTTCCAAAGGATCTGGGAACTATCTCTTTGAAATGTAATCATTAAAGAAGATCACACCCTACCTCCCAGTTTCCTGGAAGAAGATGAGCATAACTTCAGCTATCCTGCCATAAAGATAGTAAAAAATAAGCCATTGCATCTTAAAAACAAGAATGTAAAGGGTTGTATCCTCATAGCTATACAAAGGGTCAAATTCCTTCCTTTCTTTGCAATCTCTTTGCCCGTGAAGCATCACATTCTGGCTAAATGCTTATTCAACAACAAAACTTTCATTTTTATGGACAGATATTCTGGTGGCATAGTGCCTAAGGCATTTGACTGCTAACCAGAAGGCTGGCGGTTCAAACCCATAAGCCACTCCTCGGAAGGAAGGTTGGGCAATCTACTAGTGATACTGCCTTGTAAACCCAAGGAGGGGTTGCTGTGAGTCGGATCCGAGTGGATGGCAGTGAGTTTGGGTTATTTTTTGTTTGTTTTAATCTTGCAAGGTAGAGACACACAGGCCCAGAGGCAAAGCCATGTGTGTCTCCCTGAGCCTTATAGGCTAGGGGTTTTTATAACAGCTTTAAGGCTTTAGGGTATGTGATTTTAAAAGACCTTATGCAAGGCAGGATACTCATAAAATCATGACTTGTGAAAGTCAGGAAGTGGAACAAGGCTGTGATAAATTCCTAACAATAAGCCTGAACTTCCTTCAGGCTAGGTGCATGTGCAATCTCTTTCTAAGATGGAATCTGTGTTTCTGTGTGTTTCACGTGGATGCCACAATTTCTGCACAGGTGCATTCTGCTGTTTGCTATTGGTTCGAATCTTAGTCTCATCTTAGATCAGCCATCATAATTCATCAGGTGATAAAGGAGGGCAGGGGTGTGCCGGCTCCAAAACTGGTTGACACTGACCATGGGTAAAAACAACCACACCAAACTCATTGCCATCAAGTTGAATCTGACTCATAGAGACCTCTCCTTGGGTTTCTAAGGCAGTATCTCTATGGAACTAGATTGCCCAGTCTTCCTTCCAAGGAGTGGCTAGTGGGTTTGAACTGCCAACCTACTGGTTAGCAGTCAAATGCCTTAGGCACTACGCCACCAGAATACCTCAAGAATGACCTACTGAGTTCTGGCAAGATGGTGGACTAGGCAGAAG
>NW_006921632.1:6302998-6304230 GCF_000298275.1 Orycteropus afer afer
CCCAACACAACACATAGCCCACATAACAAAAAACAAAACAAAACAAAAAGAACCATCATTGGACAGACCCAAGACCCCTGAGCCAAGAGACTATAGTTTAAAAAAACAAGAAAAGTTCACTCTACGAGCTGACTGTGGAACAGACCATCAATTGCTCACATGCAAGTTCAATTTGAAACTGAAGAAAACTAAAACAAGGCCAGGAGAGTTAAAAGAGGACTTTGATAATATCCCATCTGAAGAATAGATGATGCATTGAAGACCAACGACCAAAGACCAGTCAGCTTGTGGGATGACATTAAGAACATCATACATGAAGAAAGCAAAAGGTCACTTAAAAGACAGGGAAGGAAGAAAAGACCGAAATGGATGTCAGAAGAGACTCTGAAACTTGCTCTTGAACAGAATAGCATAGCAAATGGAAGAAACGATGAAATAAAAGAGAAAATAAAGTACAGTGTTATAATGAAATGTGCAAAGACCTGGATTTAGAAAACCAAAATGGAAGAACATGCATGGCATTTCTCAGGCTTAAAGAACTGTAGAAAAAATTCAAGACTCAAGTGGCAATATTGAAGGATTTTATTGATAAAATATTGAATGATGCAGGAAGCATCAAAAGAAGATGGAAGGAATACACAGTCATTGTACCAAAAAGAAATGGTCAACGTTCAATCATTTCAAGAGGTATGAAATGATATGATGAAGAACCAATAGTATTGAAGGAAGAAGTCAAAGCTTCACTGAAGGAACTGGCAAAAAAAAAAGATTCCAGGAATTGATGGAACTACCCATTGAGATGTTTCAACAAATGGATGCAGCACTGGAAGTACTTACTCATTTATGCCTAGAAATGTGGAAGAGAGCTACTTGGTCAATCAACTGGAAGAGATCACTATTTATGCCCATTCCAAAGAAAGGGGATGCAACGGAATGCAGAAATTATCAAACAATATCATTAATATCATACACAAATAAAATTTTGCTGGAGATAATTAAAAAATGGTTGTAGCAATATATTGACAAGGAACTGACAGAAATTGAAGCTGGATTCAGAAGAGGACATGGAAGAAGGGATATCATTGCTGATGTCAGATGGATCTTGGCTAAAAGCAAAGACTACCAGAAAGATGTTTACCTGTGTTTTTTGACTATGGAAAAGCATACAACTGTGTGAATGCTGTGAATTATGGATAACATTGAAAAGAATGGGGAATTCCAGAATACTTCAT
>NW_006921632.1:6305215-6306255 GCF_000298275.1 Orycteropus afer afer
CTGGATAAGGAATAAGGAAGACCAGAGAAGAGTTGATACCTATGAATTGTGGTGTTGGTGAAGAATACTGAAAATACCACGGACTGCCAGAACAATGAACAAATCTGTCTTGGAAGTACAGATGGAATGCTCCTTAGAAGCAAGAATGGCCAGACTTCATCTTACATTCTTTGGTCATATTGTCAAAAGGGACCAATCCCTGTAGAGGGACATCATGCTTGGTAAAGTAGAGGGTCAGTGTAAGAGGAGAAAACTCTCAACAAGATGGGTTGACACTGGCTGTGATGAAATAACAGCAAATATTGTGAGGATGGTGCAGGACTGGGCAATGTTTTGTTCCATTGTACACAGGATTGTTTTGAGTCAGAGCCAACTTGACAGCACCTAACAACAACAACATCATAATCTTAGTTCTCTGCTTTTACCCTAGCCAATTATAGCTTGTAAATAACTTACTTGCATACATGTCCTCCAATGACTGTAAATGGCACATTGAAAGACTTCTTCACAATGATCAGCTCTCGCTAAAATTGTATAAAAGCACCTTAAAGATGTACTTTTTTGGATTTTCGTCTGTTTACAGCCATAGTGCTTTCGGCCAATTTCCAATTATTTATTTTTATTTTCTAATATGTCACAATAGAAAAAATCTTTTTTGCTTGTAAGCTTTGTTGAAAGTTTGTTACACTACAAGAAACCAAATCATTATCATAATACTAAAGGTGGTAAATATGCATAAAAAAATTAAATATGAATAAAGAAAAATGTATTTATTTGAGAATGAAACAAATACATGTCTAGAAGCAGACAGATGAGAAGCCAACGGCACTTTTGAAAGAGCTGTGCAATATTGCCCAAGAAACCAAGAGCAGGTCTAAAAACCTGAGGCCAGAGCTCAATTTAAGTCAGGAAGTGGGTTGGGAAAACTGTGTAGCCCTGTGGAGGGCATCATTTCCAATACCTATTTCAGATGTGAGCAAGGAAGATAATAGAAATGACTTTCCAGAGGGTGGGGCCAAGGAGCTCTGCGAACTGCCCCA
>NW_006921632.1:6308285-6337238 GCF_000298275.1 Orycteropus afer afer
GTCAAGCAGCATTTCTTTAACTTAAGAAGGTGGGTAGGTGATATTTCAGCATGGCTGATAAAGGAAGACAGAGAAAAGGGTAGATGCAGGAGAAAAAAGGGACAATTGTGGAGCCAAAATTAGTCCTAGTTAGGACTGGGCCATTGTGTATGACGAGTGAACATCTGAGAATGATAACATCAGCAAATTATGTGCTACAAAATTGTATGTACAAGGTATTACTAAGAGGCATACACACACACAAAGTAAAACAACAAAAAACAAGCAGGCAAAAGAGCTGTTTGTTCCAACTTGAATATAAGTCAGGGACAACCTGTACTTAATAGCTACATGAGCTAGTGGCTACCATATTGGACATAATTTCTGTCATTAAAGAAAGTTCTACTGGACGATACTACTCTATACTTTCTGTCTTCATTTCATATTATCATGTTCTTTTTAGAAACTTATTTTTTTAATCAAATTTATACATTTGCATAGTTCAGATAGCCAAAAATCTCTGCAACAGAAACCCTTTCATTCCTCTCATCTTCTACTCCCAAGTAATCTTGTTAAATTCATTTGCTTTTTTAAAAAATTTATGTGTGTAGCAATATCATTAATATAACAACAAGTGAAATTTTACTGAAGATAACTCAAAAAATAATTGTAGCAGGATAGCAACAGGGAACTGCCAGAAATTCAAGCCAGATTCAGAAGAAGACATGGAAAGAGGGAAATCATTGCTAATGTCAGATGGGTCTTGGCTGAAAGCAGAGAATACCAGAAAGATATTTACCTATGTTTTATTGAACATGCAAAGGCGTTCAACTGTGTGGATCATAACAATTTATGGATAGCATTGTGAAGAATGAGAATTCCAGAACACTTAACTGTGCTCATGAGGAACCTGTCCATAGACTAAGAGGCAGTTATTCAAAGAGGACAAAGGCATGGTGCATGATTTAAAATCAGGAAAGGTATATGTCAGGGTTGTATCCTTTTGCCATACTTATTTAATCTGTATGCTGAGCAAATAATCTGAGAAGCTGGACTATCTAAAGAAGAATGCAGCATCAGGATGGAGAAAGACTCGTTAACAACCTGCCATATGCAGATGCTAGAATCTTGCTTGTTGAAAGTGAGCAGGGCTTGGAGCACTTATTAATGAAGCTCAAAGACTGCAGCCTTCAGTATAGATTATACTTCAACATAAAGAAAACAAAAATCCTCACAACTGCATCAATAGATACATGCATACCCATGTTCATCACAGCAGTATTCTCAATAGCAAAGAGATGGAAACCACCTAAAGACCCATCAATGGATGAATGGATAACCAAATTAAGGTATATACACACAACAGGATACTATGACACACTAAAGAATAATGAAGAATCCATGAAACAACTTACAGTTTGGGTGAACTTGGAAGACATTAAGCTGAGTGAGATAAGTCAATCACAGAAGGACAATATTATATGAGTCCACTACTGAAAAAGTCAATGAAAGGTGTTTTTTTTTGTTTTTTTTTTTTAAATCCTCACAACTAGACCAATAAGCAACATCATGATAAATGGAGAAATATTGAAATTGTCAAGGATTTCATTTTACTTGGATCCACAATCAACTCCCATGGAAGCAACAGTCAAAAAATCAAATGACATATTGCATTGGGTAAATCTGCTGCAAAAGACTTCTTTACAATGTTCAAAAGCAAAGACTCTGGGTCAGATTCTCAAAGAAGTACTTTTTTGTTGGTTACGCAGGGTCTTCATATATCTAGATAAAGGAGAGGATCCTTAGAGCCAGCGGAGCTGTTGAGGACATCTCTTCAGATGGAACATTTCTGAAAGTTTGCATCTTCGTGGAAGGGGTAGAGCTGTGCCTTCTGAAAGAGTCTATATAGATGTGTGAAAAGAAAACCTGTTTCATTTTCAAGTTCTTTTTCAGGGAAGAGGTAAGCCTTCAATTTATAGTCAGAGGATTCACTGTTGTTGTTGTTGTTATTTGCCATCGAGTCGGCCCGTAATCATAGCGACCCCTTCTTGGGTTTCCGAGGCAGTATCACTACGGAAGTAGGAATGCCCAACCTTCCTTCCGAGGAGTGGCTGGTGGGTTTGAACCGCCAGCCTTCTGGTTAGCAGTCAAGTGCCTTAGGCACTATGCTACCAGAGAGGATTCACTAGACACTGGCAACTTCCCCAAGTTGTTGGGCCTGCCTCTTAGATGCTGGGATGTTTTCCATAGATATCATGGCTATCTTTGCATTGCTTTAAAGAGCTTTCAAGTAGAATAGGGAATCTATTTATTCCGTAAAATTCTAGGTGGAATAACTAGGATTAGTAGCTACAGTCATGCCAGCTACAGTGACAACTACAATTATGCCAGCTCATTCCTTGGGCTCAATAAAAGAGATACATTTCTGACAGTCCAAGTCATCCAGCAATAGAATGGGGTTCCTGGCAAGATAATGATCTCCCTGTCTTTGAAGGTATTCAAACAGAACTCTTTAAGACATTGCTGTTGTTAAGTCATAGTGACCCCTCCTTGGGTTTCTGAGGCGGTATCACTACAGAAGTAGATTGCCCAACCTTCCTTCCGAGGAATGGCTGATGGGTTTGAACCACCAGCCTTCTGATTAGCAGTCAAATGCCTTAGGCACAACACTCCAGAGCTCCTAAGATATTGCTAAGGAATCATATATCTGACTGGGGGTTGAATCAGACAAGCACAGATGCCCCTTTCCTGTTATGATAATCCATTTGTCTGTGAGTCAAAGGATAATTATACAATCCTGCATGTTGCTTTGGTTGTGTAGACCTAGACTTTGGATAACAGATGGGAAAACAGATTTTGAAACTAAAAGCCTAGGAATTATTGTGCCTATTTTTATCAGGTGGTTTTGTATAATCCTGAGGTTTTTAAAAAAATACCCTGGATTGTTCATAGAATACATTGTATCTCAGTACTGTCATAGTAAAATATTTTCATAACCAATATATTTTTAAGAAACACATAATGACTGAGTGTTATGAACATTTTCCAATGCATTAAATAATTTAGATCCCTGAAGTTTGACAAGAACATTTGTGTTTTTTTAAAAAAATCTTACAGTCCACTGATTTGATTCTATGAAACGAGCAGCTGGTTGTATGCATCCAGACTTTTAAAGCTTCAGGTTTCAAAACAAAGATCATAGCAGCTCAAAATGAGTTTAAAAATTCAAGCTCTAAAAAAACTGTATATGGTATTAGTCAGGATTCACTTCGGAAAAGATAAATCATTCTAGGTATTTCAAACAGAGGGAATTTAATACAGAATTGGCTACAAGAGTGTTAGAAAGGCTGGAGAAGTAAAAGAAGAACAGAAAAAGTTTTGGTTAGCCAAAGATTCTTAGCTACAGAAAACCAGTCTCACCTGAACCAGTGCCACTGACTCACTAGCCTTGAGTAGAAACTCAGGAGCTGCCCCTGCCAGGCCATTGCTGCAGCTGCAATCACCATCCTCACTGCCGGTGCTGTGGATGCTGCCACTCTAGCTGCTGTCACTTTCATTCCAACTCACACCCAAGGAAGGAAGGAAATTTCCCCTCCTCTTATCTTCTAGGTTCCCACAATGCCTCCCACTGCCTGGACTCAAAGGGAAGCCAGGGAGCAATGGGGGCTGGAAAACGCAGTTTGCAGGGTCCTGGAAAACGCAGTTTGCAGGGTCCCAGCCTTTTACAATACAGAGTAGAAGAGAGGAGAGGAACTGAGCTCAGAGGCCATAAGCAAATGGCAAATATTGGTAAATATTGTCCCAATTTTCAAAGAGGGGATCAAACTGAATTCTGTGAAGAGTATACCAAATAGTTGAAAGCAACCTCTAGCAAGATTCTAGAATGGGTTGACTGAGTGACAGATTATAAGAATTTAGATAGGGAGGAGACAACCATAAAAATTTTACTGGGAACTATTAATTGATTGTGTTCACTACCTTTGGAAACCAGATAATTGCAAGGGCCAAATCCTAGCCATTCAGAAAATAGCAAAGGTAAAATAACTTAAAGTATAAATGTCTGTGAAACTTGTCCAAAATCAGAGAGATTAGATATTCTAGATTAACATATAGTCACCAATTCCATTAAAGTCCATGCATAGGGTGCATCCCGCAGTTGTATAAAACTTTATAGATCTGTAAGGACCACAGAGATTTTACTTGTCCTGGTAAAAGCAATGGGAATCATTGAGTGCCTTGCCTGAAGTCATACTGCAGGTACATTTTAGATCTAGGACTTGTAACAAACAAACAAACAAGCAGAGACTTGGAAAGGAGAACCTTATTCAGAAAGAAAAAGGGGGAAGGGATTGTTGCAATAGTGGGTGAGGGGGGCTATTACAATAGGGAGAAAGTTCTAACTTCAGGTCAGACCATAAGATTACAAAGTGTCTCAGGGGTTAGGAAGAAACATTTTTTTTTTTTTCTTTTATAGAGACAAAAATAAACAAGGCTGGCAAGAAACAGATGTGGAGAATATCTCATAGTGAAGCCGGGGCCCTTACAGAGGGGCTGTGTGTGAGCTAGTGCTGAGAGTGGACCAAAGTTCAGAGACTTGAGGGCAGGAGAGAAGCTTAACTGAAATTTGGTTAACAAGCATTTGTTTCTGATTATCAGTGTGGACAAGCAATTCAGTTGCTCACTTATGAGTCAAGGGGTTGAAATTTGGAGGATCCGTGTCTAGCCTGTCATAGGTATACAAGGGGGCATCCATGAGTCATCTAAGTCCTGTGAGAAAGGGTGGTTATTTGCAAAACTCATTTTGCTGAAAACAAAGGATGTCTATCCTTTTTATAACCCAGATTTAAGACCTACCCTGTATGGATATTGTTTGGATTACCTAGTGTTGCTCTGACAGGAATAGACCACAAATGGAATGGCTTGAACAAACAGGGATTTATTCTCTTACAATTTTGGATTCTGGTGCCTAGAATCAGACAACTGATGGCCTTGCTAGGTCAATACTTGATTAATAGATAATGAGTATCTTTCCAACTTATACATTCTGCCACCGAGTTCAAGGTGCCAGGCTCTAGGGACTGGGTGAAAGCCCCTCAGCCTTGGGCTTCAGCTCTGCCTCTTGCTCCTGGTTCACTGAAGCTGGAAGCTTTTCTTCACAGCTGCTGCCTGCTGAAGCTGACACACCCAAGGTCGACAAGTAAAAAAACACAGTTCCAATATTATGAAACAACATGGCAGGCCATTAATTCAAGTCCAGAAAAAGTCAGATGTGTGTAATCTTTGATTGTCTATTCATGCTTATGACCAGGAGACTAAAAAAATTATTGGAGGCTGAGACTTCCATTTAGATGGAGGAATAGGCAGACAAGCGACACAGCCCCTCCTCAACAAAGAGAAGAAAAACCAATTGACAGAAGATAATCCTGGAGCCCTGAGATTTGAAAGGAACTATTCAGAAGTGGATCAGGCACCAACTAGTGGAAAAACTTGAATGAAAATAGTGAGTACAGAGACGGTCAGAGCTGCAGACTGTCAGCTACTCTGACAGGACCAATAGCCTGAATATTTCCAAGTGGTGTTGGGACCTGAGAATTGACCTAAAAAAGATCAGCCCTGGTCACCAAGGGCGGCAGAGACGACTGCCGTGGTGGCCTATGACTAGGAAGGGAAACAGCAAGGAGGGAGACAACCTGAGCTGTTGACTTTCCCCTGTCTGGAGGGCACAGCCATTTTGATTGTTTACACGTAGTAGCCATTTTGGATATTTAAAGTGTTCAAGGGAGCAGACATTTTGAATGTTTATAAGCAGCAGACATTTTGGATATTTAAAGTGACCAAGAACACAGGCATTTTGAATGTTTATAAGCGGTGGCCATTTTGGATATTTAAAGTGACTGAGAGTGTAGCCATTTTGAATCTTCACAAGTGGCAACCATTTAGGATTTTAAAGTGATAGCATTTACATTCAGATTCCGGGGACCTAAGAATAGGCTCTGTTTGCCAAGATGGGCAGGGACATACAAGAGGCTGACAGCAGGAAAGGAGACAAGTGGTGAGTGTATAAGTGCTGTCAGGTAGAGAATAGAGGAGCACAACACAGTATCCTGCTGGTGTAGATAACATAAAATAAAACAAAGAAAACAAAAATTGTGGGCAAGTCACTCCAACATACAATCACCAATTAAATATAGACACAAAAATGTCACAGTGCCTCAGAGACAACAGAGCATATGGTCCATACAAAGAAGCAAGATAAAGCAGGAGAAACAAGGGACCAGGATACAGATCCAAAACACATCCCTGAGGAAGATGCAGCATTAGAACTCCCTGATAAGGAATTCAAAAGAGTTATATTTAGGTATCTTCAAAGGGTTGAGAGACAGATCGAGGAAAACACAGAAAACCCTAGAAGAATTTCAGAAGAAAACAAAAGAACAAAATGACAAAATAAATGAAAAATTAGAAATGATTCAAAATCTACAGATAGAAATCCAGAAGATTGATACTAAATTGTCAGAAATGGATAACACATTGAATGGGCAAAGGAGTAGAATTGATGCAATGGAAGACAGAATTAATGAGATTGAAGATAAATACCTGGATACTTCTTTGGAAAGGGATCAATCAGAAAAAAGATCAAAACAAAATGAAAAAGCCTAAGGTTCATGTGGGATACCATCAGAAGGAATAACCTAAGTGTCATTGGAATTCCAGAATAGGAAGAAAAAAATAAAAGCACTGAGAAAATTGTCCAAGATTTGTTGGAAGAGTATTTCCTTTATACAATGAAAGATGAGAATATACCCATCCAGGAAGTCCAATGAACCCCAAACAGGATAGACCCCAAAAGAAAATCACCAAGACATATCATCATCAAATTCACCAAAACCAAAGACAAAGAAAGAATCATGAGAGTAGCACCCAAAAAACAAAAAGTTACCTACAAGGGGCAACCAATAAGACTAAGCTCGAATTTCTCAGCAGAAGCCATGCAAGCGAGAAGACAATGGGATGGTATATATAAAACATTGAAAGAGAAAAATTTCCAACCAAGAATTATGTACCCAGCAAAATTGTCCCTCAAATATGAGGTGAAATTAGGACATTTCCAGATAAGCAGAAATTAAGAGAATTTTTTAAAACCAGACCAACCTTACAAGAGATGCTAAAGGGAGTCCTTTGGACAGAGAAGCAACAACAGCCAACAACAACTGACCATTAACACACATGATGATATAACCCAGAAACCAACCCAGCTATGGAAGTATCTGAAGTAAAGAAGCCTACAATATTGTAAACAAGGAACCAGAGACATCAATTGACAAATGCAGACTACTACAAACCAAAGACAGAAAAAACTGTGTTGTTATGGAACTTCTAGATGGTAGGGATGTCAAGACAACTACAAGATACAATGGACTGTTCTAAACTTGGGAAGAAAACTATAAATCACAGGGTAACCTCAAAGAAAAATGATAAACCTTCACATCAAAATAAAAAAGAGGACCAGCACAAATATTTACCAAATACTAAAACAATAGCAGCAAAGGAAGTGATAACGTGGTTCATAAAAAAAACAAGCTTAGCACAGAAAATTATATGGAACAAAGAAATTGACACCACAAAAAACACATAAAAATTATAGCAAAAAATTCATATTTGTTGATAATTACATATCTGGCAAGGGACTTACTTATCTCTAAGATTTATAGAAAACTCCAATGTCTCAGCAACAAAGGAATTAACAATGAAATTGAAAAATGGGTAGAAGACATGAATAGACATTTCACCAAGGAGGATATTCAGGTGGCCAGCTAATACATGAAGAGATGCTCACGATCATTGGCCATCAGAGAGATGCAAATCAAAATAACAATGAGATACCATCTCATGCCAGCACTGATGGCAAAGTTCAACAAGACAGAAAATAACAAATGCTGGTGGAAATGTGGAGATTGGGACCCTCATACACTGCTGCTGGGACTGTGAAGGGATATAATCACTGTGGAAAGCAACATGGCGATTACTTAGAAACTGGAATTGGAGATACCATTTGACCCAGCAATCCCATTACTAGGTATATATCCTAGAGAGGTGAGAGCCAGGACAGGAACAGATATATGCATACTCACGTGCATCGCAGCACTATTTACAATAGCAAAAAGATGGAAACAACCTACGTGCCCATCAGCAGAAGAGTGGTTGACCAAACTATGGTACATATACATAATGGAATACTATGCAGCACCAAAGAATAATGGAGAGTCTGCAAAACACCACATAATATGGATGAACTTGGAGGACATTATGCTGAGTGAAATAAGTCAATCATAGAAGGACAAATATAGTATTAGTTCATTGTTGTGGATGATCAAGGAAAGGTTTATATATGGAAGGAAACTTTCTTTGTTGGTTGCCAGGGGTAGGAGGGGAGGGGAGGGAACACTGCAAAAAAAAAAAAAAAGCATTGACCCATGTCACTTTAGTTTTGTGTGTTTCAGTGTACATAAATTATATTTCAATAAAATGCATTAAAAGAAGAAAAAGAAAAAAGTCCAGAAAAAGTCCCAAGATCGGAAGGGCATGGTGGGCTGCTGAACAATGACTTGGCTACATACAGGGTTCAAATGTGCCCAACAGCTAGAGACTGTTCCCAAAGCTTCTCCTCATATATGGGAATGAGACCACAGCCCAAAAGCAGCTACTCAGCTGCTCATGGCTGATTCCACTATGGAGTTGATTGCTGATTGCCAGTCTCATCAAGGGGAATAAATACCACCAGCTGCCCAGCTACTTAATCAGGCTCACCCAAGTTGACATATAACCTTAACTACCACAGATATTACCTAATTAACATAACAAAAAAGCCTATTTCCAAATAGGTTTCTATCCATAGGTACAGGAGCTAGGATTCCAACACACATTTTGGGCGGATACAATTTATTCTAGAATAACACCTTTCTTTTACTCAACATTCAGTCAACAAATCTGTTAATTATTTTCTGGAAGAATCATTCAAACTATACCTCAAATGCTTGAAAAGACATTTGTTAAGGGAATAGAAATCAGTTTTTTAAACAAGCCTATACTCTGTTCTAGGACAATAAAATAGGCTTGCCAGTGCATAAAGTGAACTGTCACTTCTGAAATAACCACATGACTCCCGGAGAGAGGTTACTGAGCCATTGATGAGGTTCTGTGACTTCATTAACCTCAATAAAATTAGGTCTGGCTTCTTAAACTAAACAAGAATAATGTAAAAATGAGTACAGCTCCTGGCCCAGAGTAGAGTGTGGCTCATGATGAGTGGATGTGTCACTGTGATGACACTGAGCATTTGGAGGGTAGTGAGGTTTCTTGGAAACCAAATATAAGGCTAATTTATTGCTATGCCTAAGGCATTTGACTGCTAACCAGAGGCTGGCAGTTCAAACCCACCAGCCACTCCTCAGAAGGAAGATTGGGCAATCTGCTTCCGTAGTGATATCACCTTGGAAACACAAGGAGGGGTCTCTATGAGTCCAGTCCGACTTGAGGGCACATAGCAACAACAACATACTCAGAAGGAAGACTGGGCAATCGACTTCTGTAGAGATACTGCCTTGGAAACCCAAGGAGGGGTTGCTGTGAGTTGGATTTGACACGACAGCAGTGAGATTGCTTTTTTTTTTTTTTTTTTTTTGGTACTAGGAAACTATGTTATTTAACACAAATGACCTCTTTGGGCAGATATTTCTAGAAGAGGGATCACATTTCTTTTTGCAACATTTCTCTCCAGTGTCCCAACTATAGACCACAGAGATCCTCAAATTTCTGTAAAAGGCCAGATAGTAAATATGCTAGGCTTTGTGGATTATGTGGTCTCTGTTGCAGCTACTCAATTCTGCCATTGCATTAAGAAAGGAGCCTTAGGCAATATGTGAAAAATAAATGTGACTGTGTTCCAATAAAACTTTATTTACAAAAATAGGCAGGGCTGTAGTTTGCTCATTTCTGGCCTACAATGTCAGAAGTCACCAGACAATGAACGTTGCTTTTACTTACATACTCAAGAGTCTTTTGAACCAAAGAAATAAGTGATATTTATTTTTCATATTATATTGAATATTGGAGCATTCAAAGCCAACATGGAAAAATATATTTCTTTCATGTGACTTGCATGCTACCATACTTGTTTAAAGTGATTTGGATGAAATCTTTGGTGTTAACTTACCTATTGTATTTCCTAAAGGATCTGAAGAAAAATAGTAAAAAATCTAGATGCAGGTAGTTAAAAGAGTTCTGGATAAATTCCCGGTGCCCAGAATCAGAGAACTGATTGCCTTGCTAGGTCAATACTTGATTAATGGATAAGGAGTATCTTTCCAACTTATATATTCTGCCATTTCTGGGACTCTGGAATTTTGCAGATTAGTAGCCCACTAATTTTACTCACATAAGTTACTGAAATTTTCTATAATCAAAAGATATGCTAGCTCTTCTAAAATATTGCTTAATACTAAGCATTTTTTCATGAAGATCCTGTCTGTTTGTTTGTTTGGGGGTATGTGCTAGTATGTTTAACCACTGAATGCAAATATCATTTTGTTGTTGTTGTTTGCCATCGTTTTTTAGGTATCCTATGATAACATATTCAATTTTTTTTTTCCCGACTGTCTTTTTTGTTTAGACTCTTTCCATACCATCCCTCCCCTTACCCAAATCAACATGTGACCCCAACTAGTCCAAAATTTTCCCTCCCCTTCCCTCTCATCCATGGTAACCAAAAAAGGGAAATTTCCTTCCCTGAGTAAAACTTTCCTTTACATTTTACAATAATGGGTTCATACAATATTTGTCCTTCTGCAATTGATTTATTTCACTCAGCATAATGTCCTCCAATTTCATTCACATTGTAAAATGATTCATGTATTCTTCATTATTCTTTAATGTTGCATAGTATTCCACTGAGTGAAAGTACCATAGTTTGGTTATCCATTCATCTGTTGATGGGCACTTAGGCTGTTTCCATTTCTTTGCTACAGTGAATCATGCTGCAATGAACATGGGTGTGCATATGTCTGTTCGTGTGCTGTCTCTCACCTCTTTAGGATATATTTCTAGTAATGGAATTGCTGGATCAAATGGTATTTCTACTTTCAATTTTTTTTAAGGAAATGCCATACCATTTCTCACAATGGTTGACCATTTTGTAGTCCCACCAGCAGTATATGAGAGTTCCAGTCTCCCTGAAACCTTACCCAGCATTTGTTATTTTGTCTTGTTGAGCTTTGCTATTATTGCTGGGATGAGATGATATCTCATTGTTGTTTGATTTGCATGTCTCGAATGGCTAATGATCATGAGCATTTCCTCATGTGCTTTTATCCACCAGTATATCTTTCTTAGTCAAGTGTCTGTTCATGTCCCTTGCCCATTTTTGAATTTTTTTTTTTTTTTTTTTTTTTTTCATATTGAAGAAATAGTATTTTGGATGCAATTAGTTAGATAAAATACATTCTTGAAATCATGTATTTTTTTTTTTTTTTGTCTTTTCAGTGTTGAGGTGTTGAAGTTTGCTATAAATTTTGGAGATAAGTCCCTTGTCAGATATATCATAACCAAATATATTTTTCCAATCTGTGAGTTATCTTTTTACCCTTTTGGAGAAGTCTTTAAATGCATGTAAGAATTTAATTTTTAAAGTCTCAGTCATTTAGCTTCTCTTCTACTGCCTATGCATTTTAAGTTATGCTTGATTGTCCATTTACACCACAGGTTAGATCCCCTAGATTTGACCCTATTTTATCTTTGATGAGCTTTATAGTTTCAGGTTTCACATTTAAGTCTTTGATCCAACTTGAGGTTAATTTTGTGTGTGGGTGAGCTATGGGTCTTGTTTCATTTTTTTTGCAAGTGGATATCCAATTTTGCCAGCACCATTTGTTAAAGAGGCTATCTCTCCCCCATTTATTGCATTTTGGCCCTTTGTCAAAGATCAGCTGTTCATAGATGGATGGGTCTATTTCTGGGTTTTCGATCCTGTTCCATTGGTCTATCTGTCTATCATTGTACCAATACCATGCTGTTTTGACTATTGTGTCTGTATTGTTGTTGTTGTTGTTATGTGCCGTCGAGTCGGCCCCAACTCATAGCGACCCCTCCTTGGGTTTCCGAGGCAGTATCACTACAGAAGTAGGATTGCCCAACCTTCCTTCCGAGGAGTGGCTGGTGGGTTTGAACCGCCAGGCTTCTGGTTAGCAGTCAAGTGCTTTAGCCACTATGCTACCAGAGCTCCTTTGTAGTTCTTAAGATACGGGAGTGCAAAACCTTCTACTTTGTTTTCCTTCTTCAGCAGTGCTTTGCTTATTTAAAGTTTCTTTCCTTTCCATATGAAATTAGTGATTGGTTTTTCCATGTCCTTAAAAATTGTTAATGGAATCTGGATTGGGATTGCATTGAATGTGTAGATTGCTTTGGGTAGTATTGACATTTTCATAATATTCAGTCTTCCTTATCCATGAACAAAGTATGGTCTTGCATTTATGTAGTATTTTGTAGTTTTCTTTGTAAAGTTCTTTTGTGTCCCTGGTAAGATTTATTCCTAAGTATTTTATCTTTTTAGTAGCTATCCAGCTACTCCTTGGAATGAAGGTTGGGCAAGCTACGTCCATAGTGATACTGCCTCTGAAACCCAAGGAGGGGTCGCTATGAGTCAGGTCCAACTTGATGGCATGTAACAACAACAACATTGTAAATGGTATTGTTTTCCTTATTTCCTTTTCAGAGGCCTCTTTGTTGATGTAGAGGAATCCAACTGAGTTTTGTATGTTGATCTTGTATCCTGCTACTTTGCTGAACCATTCTATTAGTTTCAGTAAGTTTTTTTTTTGCTGAGTCTCTTGGGTTTTCTTTGTATAGGATCATGTCATCTGCAAATAGAGATAGCTTTACTGTTTCCTTGACAATTTGGATGCCTTTTATTTCTCTTTCTTGTCTTATTGCCCTGGCTAGGACATGTAATTCAATGTTAAATAGAAGTAGTGACAGAGGGCATCCTTTTCTGGTTCCCATTTGCAAGTGGAATACTTTAAATTTTTCTCCATTACCAAAAATGTTGGCTGTTTGTTTTGTGTGTATGCCCTTTATTATGTTGAGGATTTTCTCTTCTATCCCTATTTTGCTGAGAGTTTTGAACAGGAATGGTGTTGGATTTTATTGAATGCCTTTTCTGTGTTGATTGATATGATTGATAGTGATAGGTATGAATTTATTGCTGTCATTCTTTTGTGTTTTTTGTTGTGTTCGTGGTGACATCCATGTTCCAATCTTTATTTTGTTTTGTTTATGTTGTGGATTACATTGACTGTTTTTCTGATGTTGAACCATACTTCATACCAGGTACGAATCCCACTTGGTCATGATGTATTATGTTTTTGATATGTTGTTGGATTCTGTTTGTTAGAATCTTATTGAAGATTTTTGCATCTGTATTCATGAGGGATATTGGTCTGTAGTTTTCCTTTTTAGTGGTGTCTTTCCCTGGTTTTTGTATCAGTATTATGCTTGCTTCATAGAATGAATTTGAGAGTATTCCATTTTTTTCTATGTTGTGGAATAGTTTGAGTAGTATAGGTGTCAGCTATTTCCTGAACCTTAGTTTGGTAGAATTCTCCAGGACTTTTTTTTGTGGGGAGTTTTTTATGTCCTGTTCAATTTCTTCTTTTGTTACGGGTCTGGTCAAGTATTCTATCTCTGACTAGGTTAGTTTAGGTAGGACTTGTGTTTCTAGAAACTTGTCCATCTCTTCTAGGTTCTCGAATATGTTGGAATATAGTTCTTCACAATACTCTGTTATCTTTTTTATTTCAGTTGGATCTGTTGTGATGTTGCCCTTTTCATTTATTATTCATGCTACTTGTGTCTTCTTTTTCTTTTCTTTTGTTAAATTTGCCAGAAGTTTGTCAATTTTGTTAATCATTTGAAAGAACTAGCTTCTTGTTTTGTTATTTTTTTGTTTGTTTGTTTTCTGTTTCATTTATTTCTGCTCTGATCTTTATTATTTCCTTACTTCTGGATACTGCAGGTTTCTTCAGTTAGTCTTTTTCTAATTGTTGGAGTTGCTGAGTTAAAGTGTTGATTTTGATTCTTTCCTTTTTTTTGATGTGTCCGTTCGTTTATTGCTATAAATTGACCTATGAGTACTGCTTTCTCATGTCTTCATTCTCATTTGTTTCTAGGAATTTTTTTATTTAACACTTTATTTCTTTTGTTACTCAGTAGTTTTTGAGCAGTGTATTATTCAGTTTCCACATATTAGATTTTTTTTTTCCCTTGGTCTTCCTATTATTGACATGAGAAGCATTGTAATCTGAGAAGATGCTTTGTAGTATTCCAATGTTTTTTAATTTAATGAGGCTTGTTTTGTGTCCTTACATATGGTATATTCTGGAGAATGATCCATGTGCACTGGAGAAGAATATGTACTGTGCTTGTGTTGAGTGGAGTGCTCTGTATATGTCTATGAGGTCAAGTCCGTTGATTGTTGTTGAGTTCTTCTGTATCTTTGTTGAGTTATTTTTCCTAGTTTTTCTGTGCCTTTTGAAAGTGGTGTTTTACTGGGAAGAGGTAACTATGGGGAGGAAGTGAGAAGGGAGCTGTTGCATTGTGGTAAACTGTGGTTAATGTCATGAGACAAAGTATATGTAAACTGCTGTATGGAAAGTGAATTTGCTCTGTAAATCTTCACCCAAATCACAATACAATAAATAAATAAATAAAAAGCAAAAAAAAAAAGGCGGTGTTTTAAGTCTCCTACTACTCGGGGCCAACTCGATGGCAAATAACAACAACAACTACTACTACTACTCCTCTTGTATTTTATCAGAAATTAGTATTGCCACTCCTGTTCTTTTTTGGTTGCCATTAGCTTAATGTGTTTTTTTCCACCCCTTAATTTTTAATTTGTTTTTATCTCTGTGTCTAAGGTGGGTCTCTCTTGTAGGCAGCATATTGATGTGTCTTCCTTTCTTATCTAATCTGCCACTCTCTTTCTCTTGGTTGGTGCATTTAGTCCATTCACATTGAGTGTAATTAGTGATAGGTATGAATTTATTGCTGTCATTCTATTGTGGTTTTTGTTGTGTTGGTGGTGATGTCCTTGTTCCAAATATTTTTATGTGCTGAGTTCATTTTGTTATCAAGTGTTTTTTCTCTTTTCTTCATTATTGTTCATTTTGTGCTTACTAAGTCCACATGTTTTTCATCTTTCTGAATTTGCTTAGAAGGATTGTTAATTTTCTTTGTGGTTACCCTGAAGTAAAATCTTGTCTCCCTAAGTCTGGAACAATCTGTTCTATAAAAACATTGTCCTATCTTTCTTTCCATTGAATGTTTTGTAATTAAAACTTTCATTCCCTCTATGCCAGTGTCATCTGCAGATTGATTCCTTTATTTCTCTATGTACAATTTTTTTATGAGCTTATTTTGAGCATCTATTTCTGGTTTTGTTTCTATGTGGTGGTGTCAAGTATCTTGAATTTGTTGTTCTCTGTTGTGGGTTCTCTATTGGAAAGACTCCCTTTAGCATTTCTTGTAGGATTGGTCTGGTTTTCACAAATTCCCTTAATTTCTGTTTGTCTGAAAATGTCTTTATTTCACCCTCATATTTGAGGGGCAGTTTCACTGAATATATAATTCTTGGCTGGTAATTCTTTTCCTTCAAGGTTTTATATATGCAATCTCATTGCCTTCTTGCCTGCATGATTTCTGCTGAGAAATCAGAGCTTAGTTTTATTGGTTATCTGTTGTAGGTGACATTTTGTTTTTCTTGAGCTCCTCCCAAGATTCTTTCTTTGTCTTGGTTTTGGAAAATTTGATTATGATAGGTCTTGGTGACTTTCTCTTGGGGATCTATCCTGTATAGGTTTTGTTGAGCTTCTTGGATGGATATCTTTTCTCCACCCATGATATGGGGGATATTTTCTATTAGGAAGTCTTGGACTATTTTCTCAGTGGTTTTTTTTTTTTTTTTTTCTTTTGCTGTCCTCCTGTTCTGGTATTCTAATCAGGCATATGTTGTTTCTTTTTGTGTTATCCCACATAATTCTTAGGTTCTCTTCATTTCTCTTAAATCTTCGTTCTGATTTTTCTTCATACATGTGGCATCAAGGGCTTTGTCTTCTAGCTGGGAAATGTGTTCTTCAGCCAGTTGTAGTCTACTCTTTTGTCCTTGCACTGTATTATCTATCTTCTTAATTTTAGTGTTCATCTTCTGGATTTCAAATTGCTGTTTTTGTATGAGTTCAAGTTGTGTATATATCTTGTTCTTTCATTCTTGAATGATTTTCCTGACCAGGGTACTGTGTGTCTTCTTATTGTTTCTGTTTATGGTTTCCTTGAGCTCTTGGATACACACACTCACACACACACCCCTTCTGAATTGTTACTCAGATGGTTTTATTGCTTGTTCTTCATCCACGATAGATAATTCTTTAGCCTGGGCTTTCATTTCTATTATCTTGACCATTTTTTTGGGTTTGATTTGAGGTTGTTTATTGTTTCCTAGACATTTTGAAGTTGTTGTCTTTAACTGTTAGTTATGTATTGATTCGTTTCACCCTAATTTTATGTCTTACTATATCTGAAAGGAAGGAGCTCTGGTGGTGTAGTGCCTAAGGCATTTGACTGCTAACCAGAATGCTGGCGGTTCAAACCCACCAGCCACTTGTTGGAAGGAAGACTGGGCAATCTACTTCCATAACTATTTACTGCCTTGGAACCCCATATGGGGTTGCTATGAGTTGGAATTGACTTGATGGCAGTGAGTTTGGTTTTTTGGTTTTGATATCTGAAAGTGTGGAGCAAGTGTATTTCTTTGGTTATTAACTTCGCTGTACTGAGTCACTCTTTAGCTCTCTCTGTGCTGGTGGAATCACTGGTGAGGGTGTGGATAAAGGTCTCTGTTCATTGTGAAGAGGATTTGGAATTGGGATGAGCAGGTGTTGTCCACCATCTGTCTTTGATCTTATGGTGCTGGAGTTATTGGTATTACCTGACTATTGGGTAAGGTACTCGGTGTAATAGCTCCAGCTGCCTAAAAACCAAAAAACCAGACTCACTGTCATTGAGTCAGGGCTGACTCATAGTGACCCCTCCTTGGGTTTCTGATGTGGTATCACTAAGGAAGAAGGTTGCCCAATCTTCCTTCCGAGGAGTGGCTAGTGGGTTTGAACTGCCAGGCTTCTGGTTGCCTAGTGGAGGTTTAATGTGTTCCTCCTATTGGAAGAGGCAGGGGTGAAAAGGAAGAAAAGAAAGCATCAGAAGCAAACCCCAGGATAGAGAGACAGAAGGAGTTTACTGTGTTTGGGGTGAGATAATTTGGTCAGCGATGCAGGCACAAGCAAGGCAGCCTGAGGCCATCTCCGGATGATGAAGCTGTCAGTCAAAGACCTGTGGTTCAAAACCAGCAGATGCTCCAAAGAATAAAGAGTCACCTCTTTCTGCGTGAATTGACAAGCTGCAAAATCCCAGTACACAGATCCACTCTGTGCCATAAAGGGTCGCCAAGAGTTTGACTTGAGCTTGCTGCTGTGCACCCGCTCTAGGGCTCCACCTATTTGGAGGAAGTTTCTCTCTTTTCCCCACTGCCTTCCAGACTCAACGACATCCCAAGCCAAGGGGAGTCTTGATCTGTTTCCCAATAAGATTATCATTCTCACTCAGAGCCCTAGCTCACCTTGAAAAACTCCCAGTGTGGCTATTCTGAGTCCCCAAGGCCTGTGGGTTCCATGATGTGTTTTTAGGTTTTTTTTTCTTCCTTCCTTCCTCCTCGACCTCTTTTGTATTTCTAATGCCTCCTCTCCATCTCTCTCTTCCAACTGAAGGAGTTTGTTTATTTTTCCTAGTCATGTAATCTGCTTTTTTCTTTGCCTTCACTGAATCTAATACATCATCTTCTCCTTTGTTCATAACTCCAGTATCATTATTTGTGTCTGCTTTACTTATTCAGATTCTCAGTTGGAAGAGGGACTAAACACGTGGGCTATTTGTACAACACCATCTTCCCACTAGTTATATATTCAATAATTTTTTTGTGAAGCTAACAAATTAACTCAAATACAGCTCTTTACCATAGAGAGTTTTTCAGTTATTTTTCTTATCAAAAATAATATTCACTTTATATATTTTTCTTAGTTGTGTTGGAGAACCTCTATAATAATATGAAAATTTCAATATACCACTCCTCAGAGTCTTTGTTATTAATCTCATTATGATAGTATATGTAGCATGTTAGATGTTGGATCTCAACTCTAGGTAAACAGAAGAAATAACACTGACAATGAAAAAGTCATTTTGAAGTCAAAGTCATTTTTCAATTCTATTTAATATTAAATAGTAATATTATAGTAGCAGTTAACATCTATTGAACTCTAACTCATACTAGACACTGTGCTAAGCATTACCCATGTTATCTCATTTAATTCCCAAGTTAGCCTAATGATACAGGGAGGGGAATGTTTTTGATTCCATGTGGTAAGAGTGTCAAGTAGCCCACTGAAAGAAAAAAAACCCTACAAATATATACAGATTCCAAGGTTCTTGCAACAAATCCATGTCTTTTGGAAGCCTAAATGCCACAAGTGAGAACCATTGGTATAGCTGACTTTGAGGTTCCTTCCAGCTCTGATGTTCTGAGATTCAAGGCAAGGGAACTTGGACTCTTTAGAAAACAATTTCTTATTCAAGAAGAAAGCTGACATTAAACATTATCAGACCCAAGAGTGGCACCGGAAATTTTGAGAGAGATGAATAAAGGCAGATTTCAGGGTCTAAGTATCTGACCTGTGAGGAGAAGTGGGAGGAAGGATCAATACAAGCAGCAGTGGGAGGCCATGGGAGGCCATACGGGAAGCAGGGTCATATCCTTTGTCTTATACTAGAAAGGGAGGTAGATGCCATCATCCCTAACAGATGAAAGGCAGGGGGAGAAGGAAACTTCAGCTCCCAGGCATGGTGGACCAACTCTTCCTATCTTAAATAGTATCAGGTATAAAAGCACTCAGATAGTGCATGGCACACAGTGGGCTAGTTTTCCCCTTCTCTCTTTTACCCAACAATGGTTGAGGCATTACTTAAGGCCTTCTAGCTAAACTTCTTCAGAGATTAGTATCATCTGAGTTGACATTAAGAAGGTACTGGCAATGTCCTAGAGTAATTTGTATGATGGACATATAAAAGACATGCTCAGAGAAAAATACATTCTTGTAGTGCATTCCAACATTGTCTCTTTTATGTTTTTCAATGCTTTGTATGCTTAATATCAACAAAGAGATTAATTCTTAAAGACATTCTGCCTTACAGCACTCTTCTTGAAGTTTTAAGGAGGTCCAAACTTGACAGTTTATTTTTCCCTGAGTTAAACAGATTTGAATATTAGGTTAAGGCTATAAGGTCAAATTTCTACCCAAGTAGTTGTGTAACTACAGTTGGAAACAAGATAGGCAAAGAGGGAAAATTTTTAAGTTATTAATTCTTGACATTTTTTAAGGTTATTAATATTTTAATTCCCATACTCTAGCAAGAATTCCCTTTGAAGAATCCCTGTACTCCTCCAGTAAATTCAACTGTAGAAGCTCCAAGAATAACAAAAAGCTTATAAGAAAATGTTGTTTCAAATATGAATCAAACTAAAATGTGACAGTGTTTTGAGCAGCTGATATAGTTTAAGAAAAATAGATCGTTTACATTCTCCTTGAAGTTGCAGAAGTGTACAGATAGAAGAATTATAATTCCTTTTTTGTTTATGGGTCAAATTGTACCACTTGAGTTTTCAGTGAATAATGTTCGTATGTTCATAATACTGTGAATGATGTATGTTTTTACAGCTGCATCCTAGAGACAAAGTATGTTTAAAGAACAGAATGTAAATGTTTTCATTTAAACCTTGAAAAAATAAAAAATAATGATCTAGCTGATAGAAATTGAAGTAGGGCAAGAGGAATAAGTGGGGGAAATGTAGGAGTGCTAATTTCCTCCTCTTACAGGTCGACTCGACAGCACATAACATAACAACATGTGGCTGGGGGAGGGTCAAGACAAAGACTGTTGTAAATGGATCAATAAAGATTTTTAAAAAGGAATTTGCCATTGAGTTGATGCCAACTCTTAATGAGCCCATGTGTGTCTCAGAGTAGAACTGAGCTCCATAAGGGTTTTCAAAGACTGATTTTTTGGAAGTAGATTCACCAGAGCTTTCTTTTGAGGCACTTCTAGGTAGACTCAAACACTTTTTTTCCTGCTATTTATTTATTTTTAAACCCCAAGTTTTGGTTAGCACCTGAGCACGTTAATTGTTTGCACCACCCAGGAATTCCAAGTATTGCTGATTTAAGGAGTCCACTGGTTAAGAATAACTCAGAGGCAAGCAGATTAGAGGGTTTTTTTTAGCACAGTTTTCATTATTTGCCACAAATAAGGAGACAAGGAAGTAGTACTCAAGGCACTGTCTCCCTGAACAAAGCAGTTGGGGAAGATTTAAAGCCTACAAGGAAGTAGGGACTTAAACACATTCAAAGCTTTTTGGAGAGACGTCATGCATTATTCATAAGGGACAGCATGCAAGTGGCTGATGGACACCTCACTTCTGAAATGGGTCCCTGTATCACCAATGATGTAATTCTAGTGATTTTGGGTTACTTGACATGTCTTAATGTTCTGGGTTCATTTAGAGGGCAGAGTTGTTCTTTTTGCACATGCTCCTGGATCTGCCTAGGACCAGCTCAGAATTTATTGTTAAAAAATTTCTGTAAGCAGGAGGGTCAGCATGCAGTGGGATGGGCGTGTTCCTTTCTGGTTGACTAACTAAGACTTATTTATTGCCCCAGATGTCTTTAGGTCTCATTCATATGATTAATGGAGGCTTTCCTAACCTACCTGGCTTAATAAGGACTTTTAATTTTAAGATGGAAGAGAAAAGACATTTTTATAACTTTGTCTCTAAGTAATCACCCATAACAAGATTCCAACTTCAATGAAACTAGGTAACAATGAATCTGTAACAATGAATCATAGTATATAAAAATGAATAGAAGGAGGAGTGATTAATGGCTTAAGAATGCTTATGGAAAGATGCCCCATTGGAAGCAAGATGCTGCTTCCCCCAGACACTTCCTTCTTCCCAAAGGATCAGGAATTGGAGAATCCAGATTCTGTGGAAGGTAAGAGCAGGCCAAAGTCTTAAAAGATTGTTTGAAAGTCTGCAAAAGTAGCAATCCTACCTCAAGTCTCTATCCTCATCCTTCAAATCTACAATAATAGAAAACGGAACAAGAGGGATTCTGGACTCAGCAACATCATGTCCAGAGGAGGAAGCCAGTAAGTGGAAGAATACTGAGGTTCACAAAATAAGACCTACAGATATTGACATTTGGGGGTTCCTGGTGAACAAGCCGGCTTCTGCCTTCAGTGAAACTCATTGGTTGATGAGCCGTTTTGAAGCATAGAGAGTTTTCTGCCAGTCAAGACTCATCCAACATTTGAGGAAATTCTCCAACATGAAAGAGAGAGAGAGAGCGAGAGAGAGAGAGAGAGAGAGAGAGAGAGAGAGAAAAGAACACTGTAAAAGAAAAAAGGTGAGTTAGAAGAACTCAAAATAATAATAATAGGGAAATCTAGAGAGTAAAAGAACAACAACAAAAAAAGACATGTACAATAGGAGGGGAAAAGTATTAGAGGGTCATCCTATAAATAATGGAGGGGAAAAGTATTAGAGGGTCATCCTATAAATAATGGACTCCAAAAAGAGAAAATTGGGAATATAATGGGGAGAAACTTATCAAATAAACAATACAAAAAAATTTCACAAAATAAATGGTATGTCTCCAGATCAAAAGAACAGTCTGATTGCCCAGTACAATGAATGAAAAACATGTCCACCAAAAAGCCACATGATTGTGAAATTTCAAAACTCCAGAGATAAAGAGGATATCCCAAAACTTTCCAGAGGGAGAAAGAGAAAATCAATTTTCATACAAACGACTGGTCAAAAGAACAGCATTGTTTATAGCCTTTCCAGCTCTCATCACTACAGAGATTTCTTTCTTCTATTTGAGCCAATATTGTGGTCAAGTCTTTTCTCCTGAAGGCCTACCTTCTGTGGTGTTGCAAAAGCATGCTGGGTATACCATGGACTGCCAGAAAAAGGAACACAGAACTTCCTTTGGAGAAAGTACATCTAGAATACTCCTCAGAAGAAGCAAGGATGGCAAGACTTAGACTCATTTACTTTGGAAGCCTTGCAAGGAAAGATCAGTGATTAAACAAGTACCTCATGTTTGGTAAAGCAAAGTCAGGGCAAACTAGAGAAATTTTCAGTGACGGTGCAGACACAATAATCAAAACAATAGACTCAAGCATGCCAACAGTTGTGAAGATGGCACAGGACCAGGCAATGTTTCATTGTTATACAACTCGCAGGTCTCCATGAGATGGCGCTCACTCAATGGCAACTAATAATAACTCCACTTACCAGCCTCCCTGGGTGGTACAAACAGTTAATTCACAGCTGCTAACTGGAAGGTTGGGGGTTCAAGTTCACCCAGAGGTGCCTTAGAAGAAAGGACTAGTTATCTGCTTCCAAAAAATCAGCCACTGAAAACCCTATGGAGCACAGTTCGACTCCGAAACATATGGGGTGGCCATGAGTCAGAGTCTACTTAATGGCAACTGGTTGGACTTCCCTTACCATACTTCATTCTAACCACTAAGATACTCCTACAAGCTTCTATGAAATACTCAAAATAGTCTCTTCTTCCCTTAACCCATTTCTAAATCTGACATTGTGCAGATTTAGAAATGGGCTAAGAGAACCATAAAAACAAAACAACTCAATTGCTGTCAAGTCAGATCCAAATCATAGACCCCCTCCTTGGGTTTCTGAGGCAGTATCACTAGGAAGTAGTTTGGCCCATCTTCCTTCCAAGGAGTGGCTGGTGGGTTTGAACCACCAGCCTTCTGGTTAACAGTCAAATGCTTTAGGCACTACACCACCAAAACTCCTATAAGTCAGACTAATTGTGCACTGGCTTGGATTTGCTTCCCCTTTGCTGGAAGCCACCTCTGCAGTTGTCACCTCTATTCAGCTCAGGCCAACTGAGTTCAGCTACCAGGATCTGTGCAGAAACTGGCTGCCACCTGCTTGATCAATACCAAGCATTCCCTTTGATCTTCCCTCTCTTCCTCCGGTTTGGAATAATCTCAGTCCTACTTGGTGGTAGAAGGAGATGGGGGTTTCAGTCAGGCAGCGGCTGTTACAACACACACAGTGCCAATTCAAGCCACAAAGATCATCACACCATCACAAGAGTTATCTCTGCTTTTCCCAGACCATAAACTCATCCATGAAACAATACTGTCAGATAGAGAAGTTGAGACAGCAAGAATTTCCCTTCTCTGACTTATTTTATACTGATAACAAACACTGGGTGGGCAAATGTGGCTGAGAAGTTCTTAAGCATGCAGGCTTGAATTTACATATTTACATATTCATCCTGAATCAAAAACCCCTCCTTACTTTGTTCTCTCTCTCTACTCTACCCAGTTTCCCTTGTATCTCCCTCATGACTGTCTTACAACACTACCTACCCTAGGATCATGTTAAGCTCATGTTTTTGATTCCTCCCATTGTTCCCTTTTTCCATGTGTTTTTAGGGGTTCTTGTGTTCTTCTATACTGTAGATATCAGGAGCTCTGCCAATGGTCACATCTTATATCATTTAGCTTTGTTTGCATAACAAAATCACTCCCAAATTAGTGGCTTAAAACAAAAGCAATCATTTTTAGCTCATGAGTCTGCAGGTCAATAATTTGTTTCATCCAAGCAGTTCTGTCAAGTTGGCTGATACAGAGGTGGAGAAATGGTGATGTGCAGGGTGGGATATCTACTTGGGTGACTCATCTCTATTTTACATGGGTTCTCATCCTCCAGCATGGTGACTGCACTGTTCCAGAGCACAAAATATGGGAAGCTAACAGCCCTCTTCAGACCTACGCTCACAATTTATACATTGCCACTTCTTCCATGTTTTCGTCATCAAAGCAAGTCACAGGCCACGCTACATTCAAGGCAACTCCACCTCTGGATGGGAGGAATTACATGGTATTATACCCACCAGCCACTCCTCGGAAGGAAGGTTGGGCAATCCTACTTCCGTAGTTATACTGCCTCGGAAACCCAAGGAGGGGTCGCTATGAGTCGGGGCCGACTCGACGGCAAACAACAACAACAACAACAACATGGCCATTCTGACAATGAACCATCCTTCAGTGGCGAGAAACTGGGAGTCGGGAAGGAAAGGGATGGACAATTTTACTTTCCATTTATATCATTTGTTAAATTAGTTTGAATTTTTAAAATCATGTACCCACACATTATTTCTATAATGATCATCAAAATAATAATATCACAATATGAATCTAATTCTTTCTCATATTACTTTAGTTTCACACCAAGATAATAATTCACTTACATTTAAAAGGGTCCATGAGTTTGAGTCAAAATACCTAATTCAGTCTATGTCTTCAGACCTCCTCTAACTGTAAGATCCAGGTAATGACAGATTTTATGAAATCATCCAGCATGGAGCTTAGCACATAACAAATGCTTAGTAAATGTTAGTTGAATCTGAATAAGAAGATGGGAGAAAAAGATGTATGAATAAGAGGAAAATAGCCTGTAAATCTGTCCAATTAATTCAGTGTCTATAAACTTTTTTTTTCATGGCAACCTGGATAAGAAAAAGTATTTGATTTAGCTTCCATACATTTCCAGAGTGTGGTAGTTAAGATTATGTGTCATCTTGGCTGGGCTTGGTTTTGAGTGGCTGTGTAGCTGGATGTAGTTATCATCATGAGACTAGTAATCAACTCCATGGTGGAATCTGTTGCAAGCAGCTGAACAGCTGCCTCAGGGATGTGGTCTGCTTCCAGAATATAAGGAGAAGGCTTGAGAAAGGTCTCTGAGATTTTGGACACATCTGGACCCTGCATTTGGCTGAGTCTTCATCTCAGTGGCCTGCCATGTTGTCTGCCAATTGTAAGACTGTTTCTGGACATGAACTACTGGCCTGCCATGTTGCTTGATGTTCTGGTTATCTAGTGCCACTCTGACAGAAATATACCACAAATGGGATGGCCTTATCAAACAGTTTGTTCTCTTACAGTTTGGAAGGCTAGAAGTCTGAGTTCAAAGTGCCAGTCTCTAGTGGCTGGGTGAAAACCCCTCAACTTTGGGCTTCAGCTCTGCCTCTTGCTCTTGGCCCACTGAAGCTAGAGGCATCTCTTCACTCAGGCAGTTATTGTCTGCTGAGGCTAACAAGCCCAAGGTCAACAAACAAAATGGCACAGTCCCGATGTTACCAAACCACAAGGCAGGACATTAACTCAAGTCCTTTGTAAGTCCCAGGGTCGGCAGAGCATGGCAGGCTGCTGAACAACAACATGGCTACATGCAGGGTCCAAGCATGCCATAAGCTAGAGACCATTCCCCAAGACTTCTGCTTATATACAGGAAGCAGACCACATTCCCTAAGGCAGTTACTCAACTGCTCACAGTAGATTCCACCATGGAGTTGATTACCAGTCTCATCATGGGGAATACTACATCCAGCTGCCCAGCCACTCAACCAGGCCCAACCAAGTTGACACACAAATTGAACTGCTACACTTGATAATTCTGGAACTGTGCCATTTTATTTGTTGACCTTGGGTTTGTCAGCCACAGCAGCCAGCAGCTGCCTTAGTTAAGAGAATTCTCCAGCTTCAGTGGCCCAGGAACAAGAGTAGAGGTGGAATCCAAGGTCATGGGGCATTCACTCAGCCCCTACAGCTGGCACTTTGAACTCAGACTTCCAGCCTCTTGAACAGTAAGAGAATAAGTCCTTATTTGTTAAAAGCACCCATCTGTGGTATGTCTATTACAACAACACTAGAGAACCAATACAAAGAGTAAATTGTTAGATGAAAATAGCAGTGAATTCAATGCTGTAGTTTACAGTAACTGGGAATTATGACCTAGGACAGAATTAAGAATGTCCTTAAACTCCAGTCCTTCAAGTCACCAATCTAATTAAGAAATCATCTATCTTTACAAATACCAAGGACAGCTTCTCAGCTATTTCAAGTGGGACCTTGAAGTAGCGTACAAAGGAGCTGTTTTTTGTTCTTGTTCTTAATGCCTTTATTTAACAGCCACAACACAAATTAGCAAAAAGCAAAAATGACCTTTTAATTTTGTTCAGTGGAACCACTATTCAGTTTGGTCTCATGCTCTTCCCAGTCCTTCCTGTTTCTCCAAATTAAAAAGTGATAAATAGAAACAGTAAGAACACACTAGAGAAATTTTTCTAGGTTCTTTCTTGGCTGATTTTCAATCTAGAACACATTTTCCTAAATCCTATTCATTAAGCAATCATACGGGTAGGCTGGCTATTTGTTTAATAACCATTAGATGCCATCCTAAGGAGACCTGGTGGTGTAGTGGTCAAAGTGCTTGGCTGCTAACTGAAAAGTCAATGGTTGGAAACCATCAGCTGCTCTGTGGCAATCTGCTCCCATAAAGATCACAGATTTGAAAACTCTGTGGGGTAGTTCCACTCTGTGACTATGTGTAGTGTTGCTATGAGTCAAAGCCAACTGGATGGCAATGGCAACGGGTTTGGTGCTTGGTTTAGAAGCCATCTTGATCCTTCCCAGGAAGGTCATAAAGTAGCCTGTTACTTGAATGGCTAATTTAAATGGAAAGAGGAAATTGCTTTCACTATTTTTATTTTGCCCTTCCTAATTGGACTGAATATCATCTTTCCACTCTATGTTCCCTGACAAACACTCATGTTCCTAATGCAACCAGATTAGATCAATCTACATTTGTCTCCACTGTACCCTGGGATTGCATAAATTTTTGATCCATATTTATTTTGTGGATTTCATTTTCTTGTTAATTAGAGTGCAGGTTCCTGGAATTTCCATTCTGAGCATGATAATCTTCTTATAGTCAACATGATAGGAACAGATGTGTTCTGTTTATAAAGATAGTATTTCTTGCTCAGAGGATCAATGGATACATACTTACTAGATCAAAGATTGTGTTGCTATTCATTTTTATACAATTATCAGGATATATTTATTCTTTGGAGACTTTTAAACTCAGTTGCATTAGGTCACTGTGTGTTTTAAAATACACAATAAAAATGATCAGGAAGTCACATTTACCAATAAACATTTACTTCCTTTTTCTTCTACTATAATCTCTGCTCTACATCTATGTAGATTTTTTTTTTAAGTTAGAAGAACTCTTCTAATTACAAAATTTATATGCATGAAGTGGAAAAAATCTGAAAAATAGAGAAAAGTATAGAAATGAAAACAAAAACTATCCACAATCCTACTGCTATTAACATTTTAATGGCTTTCTTTCCATGTACATATAAGAGATTTTTAAAAAGATGTTATTATCTGAGTAGGTAAATCTGGTGTCTATACCAAAACACTTTCTTTCACTAGTCATCATTATAACTTAACCAAGAAGTTATTAGATAATAAAACAAAGGATATTATTCAATCCACCATTAAACATGTACTAAAGATTTATTTAATACAGTGCCACACACTGTCCTCACTTTGGAATGGATGAGAAGGGCACAAAATGAACTAGACCCAATCCTTGCTTGGAAAATGTTTAGAAACTATAGCGGAAAAAAATAATTACAAAATAAGGTAGACTATGATAGCAGTACTAACCATTAACTGAGCACTAAGGAGCTCTGGTGGTATAGTGCATAAGACACTTAACTGCTAACCAGAAGGTTGGCAGTTCAAACCCACCAGCCCACTCCTTGGAAGGAAGGTTGGGCAATCTACTTCCATAGTGATACTGCCTCGGAAACCCAAAGAGGGGTTGCTGTGAGTCGAGTCTGACTCAACGGCACATAACAACAACAACAATTATGTACCAAAACGAAAAAAAAAACAAAACTCACTGCTATTGACTTGATTCTAACTCTAAGCAACTTCCATTGGGTTTTCCAAGACTGCAAATCTTTGCGGAAGCAGATTGCTCCATTTTTCTTCCATGGAGCAGCTGATGGGTTCAAACCAACAATCTTTTGGTTAAGCAGCCAAATGCCTTAACCACTATACCACCAGAGCCTCAGGTACTTTATTCCTCACAAACAGCCCTGTGAGGTGGGGGCTATCGTGATTCCCATTTTATAGATGAGAAGACTGAGGCTGAGAAATGTTAAGGATATATACTCAAATCACACAGTTAGTCAGTGGTAGGACTGGAATTTGAAACCAGCAAAGTGGTTTCAGTCAGGTTCTGAAGCACTGTACTCTAACATAAGAAAAGCATTTCAAACAGAGTTCCGGCAAGATGGCGGACTAGGCACAAGGACTGCACAGACGCTCTTCAACAAAGAAAAGGGAAACCAATTAACACAGATACAGAAGATAATGTTGGACCCCTGAGCCTTGAAGGGAAGGATACAAAAGTGGACTAAACCCCAACTAGCAGAAGAATTTGCATGAAAACATCAAAAAAGGAGACACACGGAGCTGCAGTCTGGCAGCGGACTGAGTGACCCTAACGGCACAGACGACAAGGCTTGGAGATTCCTGAGTGGTGGTAGGACCTAAGAATTAACCCAAAAATCACCCTATTAGCCAGGGACTGCACAAAAGATGGTGCACGCTGGCTGGGGAACAAATGGAGAAGGTGAAGAGAAAGGTGGGCTGAGTTGTGGACTTTTGCCGGTCTGGAGGACGCCGCCATTTTGAAGATTTAAAAAGCGGCTTGACTATTTTGGATATTTAAAGAGACAGCACTCTCGCAGATTCCTGTGATGGTAGGACTTAAGAATTAACCTAAAAATCACCCTGCAAGCCAGGGACTGCACTGAGGACTGTTCACTGTGCCTGGGGAACAAACGGAGAAGGTGA
>NW_006921632.1:6340488-6341552 GCF_000298275.1 Orycteropus afer afer
GGTAAACTGTGGTCAATGACATGAGACAAAGTATATGTGAACTGCTGTATGGAAAGTGAATTTGCTCTGTAAATCTTCACCCAAATAAAATCAAATAAATTTAAAAAAAAAAAAAAAAGCATTTCAATTATAACATGTCTTCCATTTATATAGAAATATAAAATTCAGTTTTCTTGACATGAAATATAAATACAAATACAAATACTCCACAGCATTTATCCAGGTTATTCCAGCCTAATTTTCTTAAGGGAAGGAATTAGACAATTCATTTCTTTATTCATCCTTGAGCTTGTAGTCTAGGAAAGAGGGCCTCTTGGTGGTGGCAATGGAAGGGATAAGAAAATCAAATAGTCTGGTATTTTGTCACACCCATGGCCTGGCATAATTTGCTCTGAGATTATAGAGAGTGAGTGTATCTCATGGGATAAGTCCTTTGGTGTCTTAAGATCTGATAAAATCTGTCTAGTAGCTAAGCCTTTGAATCAATTTAAGTTAAGGGTTATGTTTGGCTGTATATCACAGTCCAAATAATAGTAGCTTTTAAACTATGGAGGTTTGTTTTTTGTTCAATAACAAGAAAATTAAAATAGTCTATGAATAATCTGATAACTCCATGATATCCCCAGGATCCCCCACTCTTTCTATCCTTCCCCCCAGTCATCATCAGCATGTGCCTTGTGGTCACTGGTGAGCTGCTGGGGCTCCAGCCATCACATTCAGGTTCCAGGCAGAAAGAAAGGGAAAGGCAAAGGAGAGTTAAGGGCATACAACAAGTGATTCTGTCCCCTTTAAAGAGCTTTTCTGGAAGTCTTGTTTGGTGACTTACACTTACATCTCAGAACTGTCCACATGACCATTTCTAGCTGCAAGAAAAGGTGAGATGTAATGGGAACTTGTAAACTTACTGTTTTTGATCAGGTACTTTACTTTCTGTGCTTTTGTGTAAACCTGTGCTTGTGAAATTAAGATCAAAAGAAGAACTGGTTAAACTATAAAAACATGTAGCTAAAGGCAATAAACGCTCTCAGATACACTCAGCCTTTGAGTTGTTTGTAATCTGTTAG
>NW_006921632.1:6341682-6346379 GCF_000298275.1 Orycteropus afer afer
ACATGTTTGGGATTTTGTTTTTATTTGTTTTATAACTGAGTACATTGCCATACCAAGTAAGATCAGAGTTAGTTTACAAAAAAAGAAGAAGAAGAATAGATATTGAATAAGTACCTTGCAGTCTGTGCCATGTCACCTGAGTTTAGTTGCCATGTCTCTTCAGGCCAACCGTTGCTATAAACAGACATCCTGGCCTCTCTCCCTAAAAACCTCTCCAGTGACAAGCACATCCTATCATAAGCACAGGTAAGAATCAGACAAGAGAAGAATCAGTCTTTGTTGGTAATTTCCATTCCTGTTGTTGCTTATTATTTTATCAACAAAAATTTGGGGAAAAAAAAAAAGTATAAAGAAACTTCTTTTCATTCATGAGTTTCAATTCTCCTTTTTGTCATGAAAATAGAATAAAGCGTTTCTCTTATCTGCCCTTCTCTGTTTTCTCTTAACCTTTGTTTTATGAACAAAATCACAGGAAGATTTACCTTACTTTGGGAGTTCCAGCCCAGGCTGAGATCTTAACCCCCATAGCATCCCAGTGGTTGCCTGTCAGATGCTCTGAGGATCCAGACAGTTCTGAGGGAGACCCCAGACAGGCCAGACGACCCTTTCAGTTGATGAAAATACTGTAACTCATACTTGGGATGGGGAAAGGGTAGGGATTAAGTTGATTTTTAGACATATAACAAACAGTCCTAGAGAATATTTAAGAGGAAAAGTGACACCAACCAGAATCCTGATGGCCAAAAACCTTCGTCTTTTCCAGAAGCTACTGAGTATTTTCCCTTGCAGAAAATTATGGGGAATGCTATATGGCCTCTGGCTGAAATTCTTTCTGACCCAGTGGCTTATATGCTCCCTCTCTGTACTGCAACTCTTGCTGTTTGCTTCAGACCCTGCCTTACTGCCCTTAAGGAGTCCTGCCTCTACCTGCTTCAGCAATGTGAGGCATGACCTTGGCAAACCTCGGGTGGCTATGTGCCCAGGACCCATCCTAGCCTGAAGAAACTAACTGTATTCTCACTGCCCAGGGCCTTCAGCCCGAGTCTTAGCTAAATTCCTCAGAATTATTTCTGGGACAGCACAATTATTTATTAAGCAACTCTGTGCACTGGCCTCAATACCTAGTCATATAACAAAACAAAACAAAAAAACAATAGTAGCAGACCCATGTTAATTAAATGGGTGAGTCTGTATTCATGTTCTTTTTCCTAGAAATAAGAACTCTGGTGATCTTGGGTAAGAGTGATATTAAGACAAGTGGTCAGAGTTCTGTTTATAAAAAACATAGTTCCAATTTTCTATGGGTCTGGGCAAGTATTTACTTGTAATGGAAATTTAAAGCTGTAACACAAGGTACTTTTTTCCTGGCTGTTTTCTTTTTTTTTTTTTCTTTCCCCCAATCTGCTTAGCTTACTTATTTATTTTTAATTGTGATTTGGGTGAAACTTACAGAGCAAATTGGTTTTCCATTCAACAGTCCATATACAATCTCTTTTGTGATGTTTACTGAAATCCCCACGCTGTAACAACATACTTCCCACTTCCTCCTGCACCCACCCCTGCCCTTCAACCTATCTTCCCATCTCCTTCTGCCTTCCTATCTCTCAAACCAAAAAACCAAACTCACTGCCATCGAGTGGGATCCAACTTGTGGCGACCCCTCCTTGGCTTTCCCAGGCTGTATCACTATGGAAGTAGATTGCCCTGGGTGAATGCTGTCCTCTTGGTCTCCTATGCTTGATTGTTCTAATGAGTGCATAGTCTTCGTATTACTGTTCACCTTATAGGCCTGTCTATCATTTGGTTGCCAGTTGAGGCACAGGGGTTTGAAGGGTATCTAAAGGCCATAGTCTTGGGGATTCCATTCCTGGGTGGTTTTAATAGTATTATACAGGGTTTTGTGTATGAAGAGGCATTGATAATGGCAGTCATGAGGTTTGTAAGCATGAAAAACACATGAGTTTGTGCTGAAGGCTTTGATTTCAAAAACAAGGCTATGGAAGTTCTTAGATAGCATGATCCATAGACTATGGAAATATTAAAATACTTTGGAGATACATAATAATTTAAGGGTTTTAACCAAAACACAAACAAACAAACAAAAACTCAAACTTGTTACGATCAAAGTAGAACTGTGTTCTACTGTTTTGTTTTATTTTTTAAAACTCTATTCTTTACACCAGTAGCTCACCAGACCTTTCTTCTGTGGTGCCACTGGGTATGTTCTAACCTCCAAACTTTAGGGTAGTAGTTGAGGGCAGACCGTTTGTGGAATCCTATACATAATTACTCTCTTATTTCTGGGTCTATATTCAATCTGAATATCCAGTACCATCTGACAGAACCATCAAGTACTTGCTGCCACCTCCTCATCCCACCTGCTAGGCCCCCGATGTACAAAAACAAAACTGGTAAGACTCTGGAAAATTCCCTCTTGTCACCAATATATAACTATGGGGCTCTTTCTGCTTGTCCAAGATCACAGAGCACCTCTTTTAAAATTTAAAATTTGAAAGAGCAGGTCTTTTAAAATTCAAGTCCCTCTGTCTTCTCATAATCAGATTACCAGCCCATGATGCCAAAGAGAGTTTTCTAGTTTTGTTTTTACTTATGTATTTATTTTAATATCCAGGATTATTGTCTAAGCAGCATCATTCTCCAAGGACAGTAGCTCTTTCTTACTCTTGCTCTAAATCCTGTCTTCCTGCAAAGTTTCCTGTCTCTGTATGTGAAGGATTAGCACAGACTTATCTTACCACTCCAGGACAGCCTTGAGGTTGTTTTTTATTTAACCCAGGTTCTTACCTAAAAAGAAAGGTGCTAAAAAGTTCACCTGAACGCTTTTGCCTTGAAGAGGTAAGAGATTCCTGCCCCTCCCCAGCCCATGTTCTATTGATAGTGAAAAACAAAATATTCACCAATACATGCAGTGATCAGAAGGCAGAAGTGCTAATAGAACTGCTACAATGGTTTGTCCTTTGGTATTACTGAAACAAAGAGTCTCAGCTCACTGACAAAAATCTTACTTTTCATTCAGCTATTTTAGCATCCCATTGACACAAGGTTAAAAGGTCAGGTTTAGACATATAAAGAGATTATTTCGAAATGAGGAGGTGAAAGCCAAGAGCAGTAACTAAAGGACTTGATGGAGTTGTATCTGGGAAGTGGATGGGGGAGGGGGTGGGGAAGACTGCTCTTCTCCATCAAAATGGCGTAGTATTATTTTTCTTTTAAACCAGGTACATATAAACCATTCATGTTGTTGTTAGGTGCCATTGAATCGATTCTGACTAATAGCAAAATGGAACACTGCTCCTCCCTGCACCATCCTTCCAATCATTGTTATCTGTGAGCCCATCATTGCAGCAGCTGTGTCCCATCCTCTTGTTGAGGATCTTCCCCTCTCCCGCTGACCCTCTACTTCACCAAGCATGATATCCTCCTCCAGGGACTGGTCCCTTCTGACAAAATGACCAAAGGATGTGAGACTAATCTGGCCATTCTCACCTCTACAGAACATTCTTGTTGTACCTCTTCCAAGACAGATATGTTTTTTCTTCTAGCAGTACATGGTATTTTGAGTATTCTTTGCCAATACCACAATTCAAATGCATTGATTTTTCTTTGATCTTCCTTATTAATTGTCCAGCTTTCACATGAATGTAAGTTGTTGTTTTGTTGTTATTCAGTGCCGTCAAGTTGGCTCTGAGTCACAGTGACCCAATGTGCAACAGAACCAAACCCTGCCTGGTCATATGCCATCCTCACAATGCCCACTATGCTTGAGTCCAGTGATGAGGCCACTATGGCAGCTCATCTTGTTGAGGGTCTTCTCCTTTTGCAATGTTCCTCTTTACCAAGCATGATATTGTTCTCTAGGGACTGCTCCCTTCTGACAACATAACCAAAGCAGGTGAGATGAAGTTTGGCCATTCTTGCTTCTAAGGGGCATTCTGGCTGTACTTCTTCCAGTACAGATTTGTTCGTTCTTCTGGCAGTCCATGGTATTGTCAGTGTTCTTTGCCAATACCACAATTCAAATACATTAATTCTTCTTCAGCTTTCCTTATTCATTGTCCAGCTTTCACATGCATATGAGGCTATTGAAAATACTATGGCTTGGGTTAGGCACACCTTACTCTTCAAAGTGACATCTTTGCTTCTTAACATCTTGAAGAGGTCTTTGCAACAGATTTGCCAAGTGCAATATGACATTTGATTTCTTGACTTTCTTTGCAGTTGTTCTATATTTCATTGAAAGTGGTGTGTTAAAGTCTCCCACTATGACTGTGGAGTCATCTATTTGATTTTGATTTTTAGTCTATTTTTGTCTTTGTGTCTAAGGTGTGTCTCTTGTAGACAGCATATTGATGGATTTTGTTTTCTTATCCAATCTGAAACTCTCTGCCTCTTGAGTGGTGCATTTAATCCATTAACATTCAATGTAATTATTGACAAGTATGAATTGGTTGCTATCATTTTGTTATGCGTTTTTTGATGGTGTCCCTGATTTCTTTGTTCCATATTATTTTCTGTGCTGAGCTCATTATATTTATGAATCATGTTATCATTTCCTTTGTTGCTGTTGTTTTCGTATTTGCTGAATATTTGTGCTTGTCCTCTTTTTTATTGTGATGTGAAGGTTTATCATTTTTCTTTGAGGTTACCCTGTGATTTATAATTTTATCCCTGAGATT
>NW_006921632.1:6347344-6356598 GCF_000298275.1 Orycteropus afer afer
CTAAGGTTTTTTCTGTGTTTTCTTTGGTCTGTCTCTCAATCCTTTGAAGATACCTAAAGATAATTCTTTTGAATTCCTTATCAGAGAGCTCCAATGCTGCTTGTTCCTCAGGGATGTGTTCTGGGTCTGTATTCTGCTCCCTTGTTTCTACCATTTTATCTTGCTTCTTTGTGTGGACTGTGATAGTTTGTTGTCTCCGAGACATTGTGGTGTTATTGTATTTAGATCTCTGTTAAATATTTGAAAGGAGAAGCCAAGGGTGAGTCAGGCTCTTCTTGGTAATTTTTTTATTGTTGGCCCATTAGTGGAGAAGGAAGTGGTGGCTCTCAATAAGTGAAGCTGCAGGTGGTGTGGGTGTAGTTGTGTTGTATGGGGACTGTTGCTGTCTTCCAGTCAGTTAGACAAACATAGCAATTGAATAACCATCAAAAAAGTAAAAGCAAATGGATGAAAAATACACCATGTAATCACATTGGAACAGTAACTAATAAAAGAAAAAAAGGGAAAAGAAGAAAAGGAAAAAGAAAAAAAGACAGAAGTATCTGGGGAGAGGGCAATAAGAGAAAAAAATAGAGAAAAAAAATAATGAAGAAAAAAAATGGGCAAACACAGAAAGAAAAATAAGGAACAGGATTAACTATGAGAAAGAAAATTGCAACCAGGAACAGGGAAAAGAAAAAAGCTGAAAACTAGAACCTAGGAGGGAAAGAGTGAAGAATAATAGTGAAAAGGACAAAAGTAATAATAGTAATTTTAAAACAGACAAAACCAAACAAACTACAAAACAGAAAAAAGAAAAAAAAACATGGGGGCAGGGCAGGGCAGGATATACAGTCTCCAGCCAAGCACAAAGACTGGGATGGAGTTCCTGTGGGCCCAGAAGGTGGGTGGAAGTGAGGGATAGCCATTCATTCATTCATTCGCAAGAGGGTATGGGGCATAAGAGTAACAAGGATTAATGTTGCACCTTTCCAGTCATCCAGGTCCAGAATGTCCTTGGGGTTACTAGCAAGTGGAGCATGTTCTTAAGTCCCTGGAATCTGGGAAAACACTGTCACTTTAAATATCCAAAATGGTCAAGCCGCTTGTAAACATTCAAAATGGCTATGCCCTCCATACAGACAAAAGTCCACAGCTCAGCCTGCCATCCTCTGCATTGCTTCCCTTTTATTCCCTAGCCACCAGACAGCCCTCCATGTAGTCCCTGGCTAGCAGGGCCAATTTTTTAGTTAATTCTTAGGTCTTACCACCACTCAGCAATATCCAAACTGTCTGTGCCATCAGGATCACTGCCAGACCACAGCTCCATCTGTCTCCTTTTTTGGTGTTTTCACGCAAATTCTTCTGCTAGTTGGAGTTTCGTCTACTTCTATATCCTTCCCTTCAAGGCTCAGGCAACCAGGATTATCTTCTGTATCTGTGTTAATTGGTTCCCCTTTTCTTTGTTGAAGAGGGTCTGTGCAGTCTTTCTGCCTATTCTGCCATCTTACCAACATCTGATTTCTTGACTGCTGCTTCCATGAGCATTGACTGTGGATCCAAGTGAAATGAAATCCTTGACAACTTCAATCTTTTCTCCACTTATTGTGAGGTTGCTTATTGGTCCAGTTGTGAGGATTTTTGTTTTCTTTATAATGAGGTGTAATCCATATTGAAGACTGTGGTCTTTGATAGTCATCAGGAAGTACTTAAAGTCATTTTCACTTTCAGCAGGCAAGGTTGTGTCATCTGCATATCAAATGTTGTTAATGAGTCTTCTTCCAATCTTGACACTGCCTCCTTCACATTGTCCAGCTTCTTGGATTATTTGCTAAGCATACAGATTGAATAAGCATGGTGAAAGAATACAGATACACACCCTTCTGGATTTTAAACCATGCAGTATCCCCTTGTTCTGTTTGAATGACAGCCTCTTGGTCTATGTTCAGGTTCCTTATGAATGCAATTAAGTGTTCTGGAGTTCCCATTCTTTGCAATATTATCTGTAATTAGTTATGTATGATCCACACAGCTGAATACCTTTGCATAGTCAGTAAAACACAGCATAATAGGGTATTGAAAAATATCATGGCTTGGGTCATACGTACCTCAGTCTTCAAAGTGATATCTTTGCTCTTTAATACTTTGAAAAATCTGTTGCAGCAGATTTTCCCAGTGCAATATGCTGTTTGATCTCCTGACTGCTGTATCCATGGGTGTTGATTGTGGATCTGAGGAAAATGAAATCTTTGACAACTCCAATCTTTTCTCATTTTATTGTGATATTGAGACAGCGAGACATGTAGGGAATGGAAACTGCCTCTGGTACATTTTTTGCCACTAACCCATGACACCTGAGTGGGTCTGTACCCACATCCTGGAACATAGAATGCAGAAGTAACCAGCAGCCTTCCCCAGCACTATGCTTCATATTCTTGCAAGGTTTTTTTTTTTTTTTTTTCCCTGTAGGTGTTTGTGGTAACCTAGTGTCTAGCTCTTTCAGGCATGTGCAGCATGCCTGTCTGTGCACAGCCTTTGTGAGATAACTGAGACCCTGACCAGGAATTGAACCAGCACTATGAAGGACAGTGCATGCAAAACATCCCATTAGCTGTGAGTCAAAATAAGGGAAAACATAAAACCTGAGCACCTGATTCACCAGCTGTTATATTTTCCACATTTTATCCCCTATAATTATCGTAAGCAAACTGAAAGCAGCAGCAGCCTTGCTAGTATCTTTACACCTAGTTGCTGCTCTGCTGTGCAGTGTTTCATTAAAGGCTTGCTCTCTGAAATTATTTCTGCCTCTGCTAGAAATTCTTTCTCACTGGAAGACAGAGCCCACTCAAATCTCAATGGGGTCCTGGTAACTATATTGCTTATTGGACCAGTTGTGAGAATTTTTGTTTTCTTTATGTTGAGATGTAATCCATACTGAAAGCTGTAGTTTTTGATCTTCATCAATCTTCTTCACTTTCAGCAAGCTGGGTTGTGTCATCTGCATATCACAGGTTGTTAATGAGTCTTCTTCCAATTCTGATGCCATATTCTTCTTCAGATGGCCCAGATTCTTAGATTATTTGCTCAGCATACAGATTGTATGAGTATTCCATTACCAGATGGAATACACAGGAATCAAATTGACACCTGCGGAAAAAGAGATGGAGACATTCAAAATCATTAGTCGCAACAAGGCCAGGTGCTGACTGTGAAACAGACCATCAATTGCTCATATGCAAGCTTAAGTTGAAGCTGAAGAAAATTAAAATAAGTTCATGAGAGCCAAAATATGACCTTGAGTATATCCCACCTGAATTTAGAGACCATCTGAAGAATGGATATGACACACTGAACACCAAAACCAAAGACCACATGAGTTGTGGGATGCCACCAAGGATATTATACATGAAGAAAGCAAAAGGTTATTAAAAAGACAGGAAAGGAAAGAAGACCAAAATGGATGTCAGAAGAGACTCTGCAACTTTGTCTAGAATGTAGAATACCTAAAGCAAAAAGATGAAACAATGAAGTAAAAGACCTGAACAGATTATTTCAAAGGGTAGCAAAGTAACAAAGTACTGTAATGAAATGTGTAAAGACCTGGAATTAGAAAATCAAAGGGGAAGAACACTCTTGGCATTTCTCAAGCTGAAAGAACAGAAGAAAATATTCAAGCCTCAAGTTGCAATATTGGAGGATTCTATGGGCAATATATTGAATGATGCAGGAAGCATCATTCAATAAGAGTGGAAGGAAAAAAGAAAAGAAGATGGAAGGAATACACAGAGTCACTGTAACAAAAAAGATTTGAACAATGTTCAATCAGTTCAGGAGGTAGTATATGATCAAGAACTAATGGTATATAGGAAGAAGTCCAAACTGCTCTGAAGGAATTGGTGAAAAAGAAGTCTCCAGGAATTGCCAGAATACATGCTGAGATGTTTCAACAAATGGATGCAGTGCTGGAGGCACTCGCTCATTTATTCTCCAAGAGAACTGGCAAATAGGTACCTGGCTAACTGCCTGGAAAAGATCCTTATTTGTACCCATTCTAAAGAAAGATGAGCCAACAGAATACAGAAATTATCAAATAATATCACTAATATTACAAGCAAGTAAAATTTTTCTGAAAAAAATGCTTGCAGCAATATTCAATCCAAAATCAGAAGAAGATGTGGAATGAGGGACATCATTGCTGATGTCAGATGGATCTGGGCTGAAAGCAGAGAATATCAGAAAGATCTTTATCTGTGTTTCACTGACTACGCAAAAGCATTCAACTGTACGGATCATAACAAATTATGGGTAACATTGCAAAGAATGGGGAGTTCTAGAATACTTAATTGTGCCCATGTAGAATTTGTACAGAGACCAAGAAGCAGGCATGTGGATGGAACAAGAGGATACTGTGTGGTTTAAAATCAGGAAAAAGGTGCATAAGAGTTGTATCCTTTCACTATACTTATTCAAATGATTCATAGCAATAAAAATTCATTGAAAAATGTGTCAATTGAAAGGTACCTGAGAAAGTGATTGCCATTGAGTCAATTCTGACTCATAGTGATAATATAGGACATAATCGAACTGCCTTAGGATTGAAATCTCTTAGGATTTCCAGTAGAATATCAGACAGTGTTTCATTGCCATTCAGGAGGTTTTCACTGGCCAATTCTTTGAGAAGTGGATGGTCCCTTCCTTCTTCTATCCTGGAAGAAGTGAAGCCAGAATGCTCCTTGGAAGCAAGAATGGCCAGACTTCATCTCACTTACTTTGGTCATGTTGTCAGAGGGACCATTCCCTGGAGAAGGATATCATGATTGGTAAAGAAGAGGGTCAGCCAAAAAGGGGAAGGCCCTCAATGAGATGGGTTGACACAGTGGCTTCAGAGATGGGCTCAGGTATAGCAAGGATTGTGAGGCTGGCGCTAGACAGTGTTTTGTTCTGTTGTCATAAAGTCACTATGACTTGGAACCAACTTAATGACAACTAGCAACAACAACAACAATGTAGGATTCTCAAGGCAATTTATACAGAAGCAGATTGCCACATCATTCTTCCTTGGAGTAGCTCATGCATTCAAGTAGTTGATTTTGGTGAGGCCCTTAATCACTGCATCACTAGGCCTCCTTATAAAATATTATTAAAGTTAATGTGTTGTGTATTAATAAAATATATACATGACATAAATTTTATATAAAATAATATGAATACTCAATAAATCAGGTAAATGATATGAAGACAATCAAGCAGGGTATTATGCATTGAATTATATCCCCCCAAAATATGTGTTGTAAATCCTAACCTCTATGCCTTGGTTATAATCCTATTTGTGAATGAGTTGTATTTGTTATGTTAATGAGAAAGGATTAGTTTTGGGTTTTGAGGTATAAAAGAGATTAAACAAGCAAGTGAAAGAAACAGAGATGGGGAAGAGAAATGCCAAGCCACATGAAGATGGTCCAGGAGTAGAACTCAGAGTCAAGGAACTCCCTCCAGAGCTAACAGAGGGAGAAAGTCTTCCCCTCAAGGTGCTGCTCTGAATTTGGACTTCCAAGCTTTTAAACTATAAGAAAATAAATTTCTGTTTGTTAAACCCACCCACTTGTAGTACTTCGGTTTAGTAGCATTAGATGATTAAGACACAGGATAAATGGCAGTGGTGGACCTAGCACAGTAAAACTTGTGAAAGCCAAAACTTGTAAGGTGTAAAACTGTCAAAATGGAAGTGTTTTCCACTGAAGTGAGCAATAGAAAAGTGGTGAGACTGAGCTCTGTCAAAAGTGGAAAACTTTCGAGACCTGGAAAAATAAGGTGGTCCTGTTGAGTGGCAGCTGTCACAGGTTCCACTGTGTATTTGATATCCAAGCAGATCATTTTTAATATTCTCCTTTATGTGACAAAATTATTAAATAAACAAACCAAGGAGATCCCCAGGACTCTTGCCTACTGATATTCATGTGTTGTGTAGTCCTCACACCTTGAATGAGAGCATGACCTGTGACTACTAAACAACAGAATATGACTGATGTGACTATGTTACATAAGATTTGAAGACATCAAGTTAGGAAACTTTCTCTTTTGCTGGCTTTGAGGAAGTAAGTGGCCATGTTGGGAAGGCCACGTGGGAAGGAGCTGAGGGCAGCCTCTGGTCAACAGCCAGTAAGAAATGAAGGCCCTCAATCCAACATTCCATGAATACTGCTGCGGTGTAGTAAATTACTTAGTGTGGCTTTTCTACCCATAAGTCTTGGTAAACTCCAAGGTGGGATTTTGTATGAGCAACTGAGCAGCCCCTGATTGCTAAAGCTATCCACCTGGGTTATTTCTGTTGGGAGTGGCACAATACAATGTTCTGGGAGGTGCCCACTCTCTCTCACGTGCTTAGAGTTCTGATGCTGTGATTGGCTAGTTTGACCACCCTTCCGGGCTCAAAAGGAGGCCTCCTGGAGGCAGAAATCTCTCTGACTGCTGGTTGAGGAAGACGTGCTGCCGAAAGAGACACGAGCCCCTGAAAGAGACAGGCGTTGCTGGGAAAGAGATGCAAGAGACACGCATTGCTGAGTGAGACACCGAGGGACCAGTGCTGCTGGGAAAGAGACTGTGAGAGACTGTTGGCCGAGGGACGGTGGGCTGGGAGAGAGACTGAGCATTTTTCTTGAACTTGAGTTGTAGCCTGGTGCTTCCCTAATAAACCCCATAATCTGTGAGTTCTGTGTGGCCACTGCAGTGAATTATCGAACCCAGGAGAGAGGTGGTGGGTGCCTTGGGAGGAACGGTTGGTGAAAGGGCTGGAGGGAGGCAGCATGTCTGGCCTTGCGGTAATAGGCCTTGGGTTACTGCTAGTAATCCTGCCTTCCCCTTGTAGGGTTAGAGGAGGTCAGAACATGTGGCCTCCTTGCCGTTTTTGCAACTGCCAACAACCACATGAGCTGGAGAACAGATCTTTCACCAGTCAGACCTCACATGACACCTTGATTGCAGCCATGTGAAACCTGGAGCAGAGGACCCAGCTAAGCCATACCCTGATTCCTGACACATGGAAACTGTTAGATGATAAGTGTGTGTTGTTTTAAGCTGTAAAGTTTGTGGTAATATTGTTATGTAGCAATAGATAACTAATACAAGACAAACAATAATGGCCACGAAAGAAATGCAGATAGTAAAATTTTTGTTTTATTGAACTTCACATTTATAATCATGTCAGTAAAATAAATTAATGAAGAATAAAATAAATGTTACAGTACAAAAAAAGAGAAAAAGAAATGGATTAAAACTTTTAAGGTTTTTTTTTTTTTTTTGCAAAAAAGGGAAACACATCAACATATTTCAGAAGGAAGTTTGGGCAATCTACTTCCACAGTGATCCTGCCTCGTAAACCCAAGGAAGGGTCACAGTGAGTCAGGACTGACTCAACAGCAGTGCGTTGGGTTTTCATTTCATCAACATTTTAGTCTGTCATAGGAATGAATAACATTATAGTTTCTATTTTCAATCAAACATTAACTTTTGTCAAGTTTGTCAATGACTTCATCAAAATGGATCTTTCTTGCATATTCGTGTTCAGTGGAGAGTGTAGCTAGATTTGTCAATTTATCTTTTGCCCATAGTTAATCATTACACAGGAATATGTCATACCACAAGGCTTGGGCTACAAATTGTACTCAATTAAAGCAAGCTGTAGTGACTCTGAGCTATTACAAACTTAATCTCAAGTTCACTTATGTCAGAAGCCAACTGTATAGCTTAGAGTTCTCTGAATTAAATTCCAAATAGAATAGCATGTTTGTTAAAGGAGAAGTAATAAAAATGTACAATTTGAAGTTTAAGGAGCCTTGGTGGCATAATAGTAAAGTGCTTGGCTGCCAATTGAAAGGTCAGCAGTTTGAATCCACCCAGATGCTCCACAGGAGAAAGACCTGGCAATGTGCTCCTGGAAAGATTACAGCCTAGAAAACCCTGTAGGACAGCTCTACTGTGTCACATAGGATCAACATGAGTTGAAATTGACTCCACGGCACCTAACAACAATTTGAGGTTTACACATAGATTTAAACACACAACATTTATCACGGCATTTTTTAGACCTGCACAAAATTATTTGTTTCGGGGAATAGTATTCCATCATGAATGTTGTTTAGAATTAAGATGTATGACGATAATAAAAAGACTGAATTTTAGTTAATTTTATTATTGTTGGTTTGCACCTTCAATGAACTTCTTTCTGCCTCATCCTTCATGAGAAGAGGGTTAGAGAGTCATGAAGAACTGCTATTATATGTGTGTGTATGTATATATATATACATACATATACATATATGTATGTATACAGTTGTTATTTTGTTTTGTTGAGTCAATTCTAATTCTCTCTCTATATATATATACTGTTATTTTGTGCTGTTGAGTCAATTCCAACTCATAGCAACCCCACTGACAGAGTGGAATTGCCCTATATTGTTTTTTAGGCTATAGTCTTTATAGAAGCAGATTACCAGGTCTTTTCTTTCATGGAGTGGCTGATGGGTCTGAACTGCCAAGCTTTCAGTTAGCAGCCAAGGGATTAAAATTGTGACATCAAGGCCCTTTCTCTCTCTCCATATATATATATTTGTGTGTGTGTGTATGTAAGTCTCTCTGATGAGGTAATATTTGAGTAGAGGCCTGAGGGAAATGAGGGAGTGACCTAGGAGAGGAGAATTTTGGCATGTGCCAAGCATCTGAGGCCAGAATGTGGTTGGTGTATTCAGGAAATAGTAGAAACCATATGAGTAGAGCACAAGGAGTGAGGGGGATGTAGGAGCTCATACGGTCAGAAAAGTAGCAAGGCAGGGGGTGGGGAAGAAAGTATGAATGTCTGAGTCATATGGCACATGTTTTTATAACATTCTTTCCTACTGGGTGACGTGGGCTCTGTCTTTGTGAAATTACATTGGGTTTCAACTGGAAAAACTTTGTTTGAATCACATATTTTCCATTTAAGAGAACTCAGCTTTCCAACATATAAAATAAAGGTCAAAAAACCTATCTCACGGGGAGTGTACCCAAGAACATGCATAGGTTTAGCAGACAATGGTCCTATAAGTTTATGTGAATGATCTGAATTCCCAGGCGTATAGTAGAGCTGACAAGAGGCAAGGTTGTAGTCACTGCTTTGTCACAGCCAGCTACTCAAGAGGGACCGAGTAGTTGAACCTATGGGCTCAGGACCATAGTTGCAGGGGACATTGAGCTCAATTGGCATAACACTACACAAAACATTGTTTCACCTCTGACTTTGG
>NW_006921632.1:6357158-6358822 GCF_000298275.1 Orycteropus afer afer
TGTGGTAAATTGTGGTCAGTGTCATGAGACAAAGTGTATGTGAACTGCTGTATGGAAAGTGAATTTGCTCTGTAAATTTTCACCCAAATCACAATAAAAAAATTAAAAGAAAAAAAAAATGAAAAGAGAAAAAAAAAAACCCTATCTCACATGGCTGTTGTTCTCATTAAATTAATGCTTGTGAAAGTGCTTTGTAACTTATGAAGCACCATGTTAAGGTTTATTCTTGGTGATGTTGCTGTTATGGAAGGTTGCTGTTTAACTGCTCAAGAACCAGGGGAGTGGAGCCATTCCCTTCCTAACTGCTCCATCCCATCCATTTCCCGTTCCCTTCCCCACACAGCCTCCCTTCAGTGGGAGGTCTTGGTGAATGCAGGCTTTGCTCCCTGACAGCATGACAGGAGGTGCCTCACCACCCACAGTGATAACACAGTGTAAGATAACCTTCATTTGCAAATCTGATGAGCTAAATTACAAGGTTCAACTCTAATAGAGGGGGGAAATGAAACTCAAGATCATTATTTCCACATCTAAGATTAGCAGCTAGAAAATGCAGTACATCTGTAAAATGACAGTGTCAAAGACTCCTCAGTTTTACATGACACCAGAATGCACACAAAAGGAGAATCACTTCAGAGAGTAGAAACAGAGACATTGCTCTCCAAGAAGTCTTGTCAGACAGACATCATTTGAGTGTTTGCCCCATACAGAACCAGGCCACCATGACATCATTTATTGAAACTACTGATAAAGGTCTTTGGAAAAAGTTGGCTAACCCTTATTCTGCTAAGGGAAAAACATGAACAGTCTCTCCTTTTTTCAAGTTCAGAAGAAGTGAACTGCCTGAAGTTGTTTTGTTGTTATGTGCCGTCAAGTCAGACCCGACTCATAGCAACCCCTCCTTGGGTTTCTGAGGCAGTATCACTACGGAAGCAGATTGCCCCATATTCCTTCCAAGGAGTGGCTGATAGGTTTGAACCACCAGCCTTCTGGTTAGCAGTCAAGTGCCTTAGGCACTACACTACCAGAGCACCCAAACTGCCTGAAGAGATACCCCTAATATAAATCAAGTAGGGAAGATGAGGAAAGAAAGAATAAATGAAGGCGTAAGAGAAGTTGTCCCAGGGGAAAGTAAGCATCTCCTTAATATTTACATGGGATGTTTATTTCTGCATTATAGTCAGAAATGTGCTGGGGGTTTGGCTTCCAATAGACCTGGGTTTGAATTTCTGCATGTTATTGATTGGTTGTGAGATCTGGGGCAGATTGCTTAACATCTCCTAGTTTTTGTTTCTCATATAGGAACAGAAGATAACAATAGAGCTTAATTTGTACATCAGTGATGAAGATTAAATGAGAAAAGCTACATAAAGATCTGTGAACATGAAACCAGACTAAAGTAAGTCCCTGTCCCATGCGTAATCAAGCCAAATCAGTACATATACTGAGTTCTTGAGGAAAGAAATAGTTTGTTGCAAAGGAGTAATGCAAGGAGCCAGGAGTATCACCCAAATCTGACTCCCTGAAATTGGCAAAGTATACATCATTTATTGGCTAGAAAACGAAGGAAGGTAGAGGAGTTCTGGCAAGATGGCGGACTAGGCAGAAGGACTGCACAGACCCTCTTCAACAAAGAAAAGGGAAACCAATTAACACAGACACAG
>NW_006921632.1:6362647-6365327 GCF_000298275.1 Orycteropus afer afer
AAAAAAAAAAAGAAAATGAAGGAAGTTATACATATTCTACTTACTTATTCCTAGCCATAATCATTAGGGGAGAGCTCAGGATGGAGGTCAGAAGTGGCCAGTGGACCCCTTGCTTCTTAATTTTGACCCTTTTGGGTTGGACTCCCAATCTTTCATTCCCTTCTGGTTTAGAGTAGCTTATAGTTCCTCCTAGGTCACACCAGTTGGTCCTACTACACCAACTCAAGTCACCAGGACTTTCCTGACCTGGGTTAAGTCTCTTTTGTCTCATCACTCTGCCCACATTCCTTTCTCAGGTCATCTTGTGCTACTGCGGAAGGCTGAAGTAGAAGGCTGAAGGGGCCCCTTGCTGAAAATTGCAGAACTTTAACAGACTAGTAGGCATGATTAAAGCAGACATTAATTATAGTGACTAGCTGGCTATTTTTCCCTCCCTTTTAAGTAAATAGAATAGCCAACCTTTTTATAGACATGGAGTTCTTTATACATTTTCAATTTACATTCTTCTAAGCATAATCCTCTCCCATGACTGATTTCAAGTGAGGACCATAGTCTTTGAAGCAAGACGACCCTGGGAACAGGGACACGGAGTCTGGAGTAACCACAGAAAGGAAGAACAAAGACAATCCTAGTGGTCCAAGGGATCTTCAACCTCTTTCCCATCTCCCTATATAATCATGCTTATCCCTTTGCTTCAGGAGACAGATATTTTAGAGAAGTGATTCTGTCTCCTTGTTATGGATACTCAATAAATTCTTTTGCTTTCCCACTTTAACCCATTATGATCATTGGCTTTATGTGACAGGAGAGAAAGGACCATGTTCCTACAACACTACTTCTGTAGAAACAAGCTAACAAAGTGATTAAGCTAGAAGAATGGAACGTAGGTGAGGCTACTCTCGTGATAGTGTATAATAGGCTCTCAGAATATAGATTCATTCACACAGAGCTAGTCGTTTGTATTATTGTTGGAGGAAACTACACAAATAAGGCTTGTCAGAGGGAAAAAGCATAAGAAAGAAGGGAAATAGACAATCTTAAGAATCACTCATATCTTCCTGATATTTATCTGATATAAATTGTCTGTAATGCTTAGTCTCAGTGAACTACTAAAAGAGAAAAGTTCAAAATTTCTTAATATATTAAGATTCAAGATAATGTGAATTACTGTTTAAGAAAAATGCACATGGTGCCCAGCTACCACCGCTGACTGCCCTGAAAGGGATCACAATAGGAGGTCCTAGATAAAGTGGGAGAAAAAAGTGGACCAAAACTCAATATCATAAAAAAAGACCAGGCTTACTGGTCTGATGACAACTGGTGGAACCCTTGAGAATGTGGCCCTTAGATGCCCTTCAAGCTGGAAACTGAATTCAACCTTCATGGCTCATCTTTCAGCCAAATGATAGGCCTATAAAATGAACAGTAATTCCAGGAAAGTATGCACTCATTAGAACAATGAACCATATGAGATAAAAAGAGCAGTGTTTGCCCAGGGATAAAGCTCAGAAGGCAGGAAAGATAGGAAATAAGAATAGAGGGAAATAGTAAACAAAGGGAGAAAGTGGGAAGAGTGCAGTTACACTGTGGGGGATTGCAATGAACATCACAAAATATGTATGAATTATTAAATGGAAAACTAATTTGCTCTGCAAGCTTTCACCCAAATCCCAATAAAGAAAAAATAGAAAAATACACATAAGATGAACACATAAGTGTACAAAAATACACATAAGTGAACAATAGCACTTTTATAAAGCAAACACTTCTTTGTAATAATATTACTGATAGAAATAATTATTCTCAACACAGTGTGAACTCTGATACATCTGGAACCATCGGTGAAAGAAGAATTTATGCCATATAAGTAAAAGTTCTAAATTACTAAAGCTGAATGCTTAAACTTCAAAACTTTTGTTAAAAATAATCAAAATTTAACAAAATTTGAACATAAGGCTTATTCTGAGCAGTTGTTTGATATGTATACAGGAAAGCCATTTTGATTTCAGAAAAAACAAATGGCTCCAGAAAGCTAGGTACAAGGAGGTTTATAAAAAGGAGGAAGGAACATAGAAGATCAACCTTTGGCTAATGTTAACAAGATTGGTTGATTCTTGCCTTCCACTTTTACTGCTATCAACTGATATCAGGTCACAAAATAGTCTCTGGCTCTCCACCCAGCCATGTCTTTTGAAATTCAAATTTAGGAAGCTTGGTTTCAAACAGGAAATAAAGGATTTGTGTTAACCTCTATGCCTGTGGTTATAATCCCATTTAAAAATGGGTTGTCTTTGTTATGTTAATGAGACAGGATTACTACAGGGTGGGTTTTGAGTCAATCTCTTACAGAATATAGAAAGAGGAGATTAAAGAAACTGATGACACCAAGCCAGGTGAAGACTGCCAAGGAGCACAAGCTCAAAGAAGACAAGAACCTTCCTCCTGAGATGACAGAGAGGGAAAGACTTCCCCTACAGCCAGCACCCTGAATTCAGATTTCTAGTCTTCTAAACTACAAGTAGCATAGTGCCTAAGGTATTTGACTGCTAACCAGAAGGCTGCTGGTTCAAACCCACCAGCCACAACTTGGAAGGAAGACTGGGCAATCTACTTTCATAGAGATACTGCCTCGGAAACCCAAGGAGGGGTCGCTATGAGTCAGAACTGACTTGACAGCAGT
>NW_006921632.1:6365709-6369236 GCF_000298275.1 Orycteropus afer afer
CAACCTTCCTTCCGAGGAGTGGCTGGTGGGTTTGAACCGCCGGCCGTCTGGTTAGCAGGCAAGTGTCTTAGCCACTATGCTACCAGAGCTCCCCTTTACAAATTAGTAGGCATTAATCTTAGTGACTAATTGCTGTCTTTCCCCTCCCTTATCACTCTCATCTGAGCAAATAGCCAGGCTTTATTTCCAATGTTGAGCTCTTTAGATTTACTGTTCCTTAAAGCATAACTCTTTCCCCTATCAGTTGTAGTCAAGAGCCATAGCCCAGCACAAGGTGACCCTGAGAAAGGAGACACTGAGCCCTGGGACAACCAAGATAAGGAGAAAACAGAGACATTCCTGCAGAAGAAGAGCCCTGGAGACTCCCACTCTCATACCAACCAACCCGCTCCCACCCACCCACCCCACCCCCCGCAGAATTAATCTCTCGAGCCCAGAGTGTCTAAGGCACTTGACTGCTAACCAGAAGGTTGGGGGTTCAAACCCACCAGCCATTCCTCGGAAGGAAGATGGGGCAATCTAATGTCGGTTGACTTGATGGCACATAACAACAGTCGGGTGTGAGATGCCTGAAGGTCCAGGAACTTTCTTTATCACCAATCAGAAAAAAGGATGAGCAACTACAAGACAAATACAAGTCATCCTGCAATGGAAATTAGCATTCCTAAGACCCTGCCCCACTCCCAGCCCAATTCCCTTTAAAAGCCCTAACCATTCCCCAGCTCTGGGAGACAGGCATTTTGGAGAAACAATTCTCACTGTCTCCTTGGGTATTGACACTCAATAAACCTTTTGTTTTCTCTCCTCAACCTGTTGTGATCATTGGCTCTTCATGACAGGGGGTAAGGACTTTGTTTCCCTACAACAATATCTTCCCTCTGATCATGATTCAACTAGAATCTTTGATCACTAAGTGTTAGCTGGCCAGCAGTCTAGGTTCTTCCAATCTCATAGATACTGTTTTGTAGGATACATTTTTGTCAGACATGTAATATTCTTGTTTGTTCTTTACCTTTTTGCTTGTGCTTCATCTAGTCAGAATGAGACCATTTGCTGTACCCCATGTGGCCACTTGCAAGTTTTAAGACCCTAGATACCAAGCAAAGATCAGAATGAGGAAAATGTAAGGCTGTCTGGCCCAGAAATCCAAATTTCGTAACCATGACCACAAATTAAAGAAGATGCAGGAAGGAGGAGAGCTGTTACATTGAGGAGATTGTAGTCAATGTCACAAAACAAAATGTGTATGACTGTTGAACGTAAAATGAATTTGGCTTATAAAATTCCACCAAAATTACAATAAAAAGTTAAAAAAAAAAAAAGAGGGGGGGCACCTGCAGCATGTGTTACATCTCTAGTCATGCTTTGTTCTGTTGTGCACGGCACAGGGTCACTATGAGTTGGAATTGACTAGATGGTACCTAACAATATAATAACAATGACAGCCTGAAAGTAGACATTATTGTCATTCTCATTTTACAGATAAGTAAAATGCAGGTTTAGAAGTTTTTCCAAGATCACACAAGTTATAAATGGTAAAATGGAATTCAAGCTAGGTAGAATTCCTACTTACCACTAATCTCTACCAATTCCATCTTTATATATTTAAATATATATAAATATACTGCTATATTTGCATAGAAAACATCTGGACAGTTGTAGATGCCAAATGTGCACAGTAGTTCTATTAGGATGGTGGGTTTTCAACATTTTAATCAGAACCAATTCTTATCGGTAGACCTTTGTAAGTAACTTTTTGTTTTTCCCATGCTGCTTTCAGGATTCTTTTTTTGTCTTTCATTCTGATGAGTTTGAAGATGAAATGTCTTGGTGATTTTCTTTTGGAGACTATCCTATTTGCAGTTCTTTGAACTCTTGAATGGACATATTCTCATCTTTCATCATATCAGAGAAGTTCTCTTCCAACAAATCTTGGACAATTTTCTCAGTGGTTTTATTTTTTTCTTCCTGTTCTGGAATTCCAATTACATGTAGGTTATTCCTTTGGATTGTATCCCACATGGAACTTAGGCTTTCTTCATTTTGTTTTGATCTTTTTTCTGATTGATCCCTTTCCAAAGAAGTATTCAGGTATTTATCTTCAACCTCATTAATTCTGTCTTCCAATGATTCAGTTCTACTCCTTTGTCTTTTCAATGTGTTATCTATTTCTGAAAAGTTAGTATTAGTTTTCTGGGTTTCTATCTATAGATTTTGAATCATTTCTAATTTTCTTTTGTCATTTTTTTCTTGTATTTTCTTCCAAAATTGCTCTAGGGTTTTGATTGTTTTCCTTAATTTTGTCAGTGTTTTCCTTAATCTGTCTCTCAATCCTTTGAAGATATCTAAATACAATTCTTTTGAATTCCTTATCAGGGAGTTCCAATATTGTTTTTTCCTCAGGGATGTGTTCTGGGTCTGTATCCTACTCCCTCTTTTCTATCACTTTATCTTGCTTCTTTGTGTGGACTGTGATGGTCTGTTGTCTCTAAGACATTGTGATGTTGTTGTATTTAGATCTCTGTTAACTATTCATGAAGAGCAGTAAGGGTGAGTCAGGCTCTTCTTGGTGGTCATTTATCGCTGGCCAGTTGGTGGAGAAGGAAGTGGTGGCTCTCACTCGGTAAGTGGGGCTGCAGGAGGTGTGAGTGTGGTTGCATTGTATAGGCATGGTTGCTGTCTCCCACTCAGTTAGACAAAAGCAACAATCGAAAAACCATCAAAAAAGGAAAAGCAAGTAGACAAAAAACATACTGTATAAACACACAAGAATAATCACCAAAAAAAGGAAAAAGAAAAGAAACCCACAATACCTTGGGAGAGGGCAATAAGAGAAAAAAGGTAGAGTAGGAGAATAATGAAGAAAAAAATGGGAAAAATGCAAAAAGAAAAACAAGGAACAGGATTAAGCCATGAGAAAGAAAAAATTGGAACCAGGAACAGGAAAGAGACAAAAACCTTAAAATTAGAACCTGAGAAGGGAAGAATAAAAAACAATAATAAAAAGGACAAAAATAATAATAAGCATAATAATTTTAAAATAGACAAAAACTAAATAACTAAAAAAAAAAAAGGAAAACAAAAATCTGGGCAGAGTGGAGCAGGGCAGCCAGGCTCTGGCCAAACACAGACTGGGATGGAATTCCTGCTGGCTCAGAAGGTGGGTGGGAGTGAGGGATGGCTGCAACTCCGTTCACCAAAAGGGTGTGGGGTATAAGAGTTATAAGGGAAATAACGTACCTTTCCAGTCATTGGCATCCGGAATGTCCTTGTGGTTCTCAGCAAGTGGAGCCTATTCTTATGTCTCTGGAATCTGGGAGAACACTGTCACTCTAAATATCCAAATGGTCAAACTGCTTGTAAAACATTCAAAATGGCTTCACCCTCCAAACAGGCAAAAGTCCACAGCTCAGCCTACCTTCTTCTTTGCTGTTTCCCCTTCTATTCACCAACCACCAGTACAGTCCTACATTTAGTCCCTGGCTGTTGTTGTTGTTATGTGCTGTGGAGTCAGACCCGACTCATAG
>NW_006921632.1:6369801-6384855 GCF_000298275.1 Orycteropus afer afer
CTCTGTTTTTTAGTGTGTTTGTTTTTGTCTGTTTTAAAACTACTGTTATTATTTTTGTCCTTTTTTCTATTATTCTTTATTCTTCCCCTAACAGGTTCTAGTTTTCAGCTTTTTTTCTTTTCCCTGTTCCTGGTTGGAATTTTTTTTTTTTTTTTTTTTTTACCCTGTTCCTCCACTGAATGCAGCTATAAAATCTGGGCAGAAAGCATAGTGTAGCTAGTTGATGACTATGAAGAGAAAAACTGACAGGATGGTCAGGTATGAAGAGTAAAACTGACAGGATGGTCAGGAAAGTAATACTGCCAAATAGTCAGTGAGTTTTTAAGTCAACAGAGTGAGCTCTAGGAGAAGCCTTTTAATTTTGGCTTAAAGAGCAAAGGCATTTGGCTGCTAACCAAAAGGTTGGTGATTGGAACCCACCAGCTGCTCTCCAGGAAAAAAAATTAGGCAGTTGGCTTACATAAAGATTTATAGCCTTAGAAATCTGGTGGGGCTGTTCTCCTCTGTCCTATAAGGTCTTTACGAGTTGGAATCGACTAGATAGTAGTGGGTTTGGTTTGGGTTTGGAATGATTAGAGAGAGCTGAGAAAATCTCTCTCTCTCTCTCTTTACTCTTTTCTCCCCAGTCCCCAGGCAATCCTGCAGCAAAGACAGAGGCTTAAAACTCTGAAGAAAGAGGAAACTTCCTCTCTAATTGAAGGAGTTGCGGTCTCAAGAGAGGAAGGACAAATACCTGTTGTTTTTTTTTTCTTTCTCCTCCAACTGCTTGGCCTCAAATACAGGTGTAGTTCTGAAAAATGCACTATAGATCAGGGTGACTAATGTCCCAGGTTGGAAAGTATCAAGTTTTCTCAGAGATAGGACCTTTGGAATATAACCTCATAAAAATTCTTTATGAACTCCTAGCCTCATCCCTGAGCACAGATCTGGTCCTAAACAGCATACCAAAGGCTTTGAGAAATGGAGTAAGAAATAGACACTGCCCAGGTACCAGACTGCCCACTACACAGTGCATTCATGTGACAACTCAAATAGCACCACAAAGACTTTAAGAAGAACTGATATTGTAATCAGAACTCACAGAAGGCTGGTTGGAACTTGAAGCCTTAATGCAATCAAGTTGCTAAAACAAAAATATTAACATTATATTTGTTGTTGTTGTGTGCTGTTGATTCCAATAGCAGTCCTATGGGACAGAGCAGAACTGCTCCATAGGGTTTCCGAGGCTGAAATCTTTATGGGAGTAGATTGCCAAATGTTTTCTCCCACAAAGCCACTGGTGAGCTCAAACTTCTGATCTTTTGGTTAGCAGCTGAGTGCTTAACCACTTCACCGCTAGGGCTCCTTCACATTATATATATATGATTTTATAAAAACCCAGAATCTTTTTGTCCAGTATATAATCTAAAATTACTCAGCATATGAAGTACCAGGAAAATATCAACCCACATAGGAAAAAAACAATCACTAGCCACCAAAGCCGAGATGACACAGATGTTGGAATCATCTGACAAAAACTTTAAAGCAGATACTAAGAATTTCTCTGAGAAGTAAAGGCAAATATTCTTGAAATGAATAGAGTGATAGAAAGTCTCACAAAAAAAAAAAAAAAAAAGAAAATACAAAGAAGAATCAAACAAATTTTAGAAATGAAAAATCTATTAACCAAAACCAAGCAAAAACTTCCCTAGATGGGTTTACTAGCAGAATGGAGATGACAGAAAAGATTCAGTCAACTTGAAGATAGATCAATGGGAATTATCTTGAAAAAAAAGAAAAAGAGAGAGAGAAAATAATTAACAACAACAACAACAAAAGGAACTAAGATTCAGGTACCTTATTGTCCTTAGAGACCATATTAAAAAGTTTAACATTTCTGTCATCAGAGTTCCGGAAAAAGAAAAGAAAAAGTGCAGTACAGAAGAGTGATTAAAAGTGCTTCTAATTTGGTAAAAGACATAAACCTACAGATTCAAGGAGTTTAGTGAGTCCCAACAAGGGTAAATCCAAAGAAATCTATTCTTAGACACATCATAATCCAACTGCTAAAAAACTAAAGACAATGAAAAAAACTTGAGAACAGAGTAAAATGATGCATTACTCATAGAAGAACAACAATTTGAATGACTGGATTTCTCATCAGAAACTATGAAGTGGTACAACATATTAAAAATACTGAAAGAAAAGAATCCAGAATTTTATATATGAGAAAATATCCTTCAGAAGTAAAGGTGAATCAAAGACATTTTCAGATAAAGGAAAACTAAGAACATGTACTGCCATCTTAGTTCCTTAACAGTGCTGTAACAGAAATACCACAAGTGAATGGCTTTAACAAACAGAAATTATCTCCTCACAGTTTAGGAGGCTAGAAGTTTGAATTCAGGGCACCAACCCTATGGGAAGGCTGTCTCTGCTGTGGGAAAAATCCTTGTCTCAGCTTCTCCAATGTTCTTCTTGTCATTCTTTGGTGTCCTCCACATGGTATCTATTTTCCTTGTTTTTGCTTGCTTTTCTCTATTTCTAATATGTTCCTTTCATATCTCAAAAGTGTTTGGCTTAAGACACATCCTACACATATATACCCTCATTACATAACAAAAAAAAAAACCCTATTACCAAGTGGGATTACACCCACAGGTATAAACCAAACCAAATCTGTTGCCATCAAGTCATTACAACTCATAGTGACTCTATAAGACAGAGTAGTATTGCCTCATAGGGTTTCCAAGGTGACTCATAGTGACCCCCTTTGGGTTTCCAAGGCAGTAAGTCTTTACAGAAGTAGATTGCCCAGTCTTCCTTCTGTGGAGTAGCTGGTTGCTTTGAACTGCCAGTCTTCTGGTTAGCAGCCAAATGCTTTATGCACTGTGCTACCAGAGCTCCTTAGTCTGATGTTTGTTTGTGTTTTTAATCTTTATAGTAGCAGACTGCCGTGTCTTTCTCCCACAGAGTGGCTGGTGAGTTCCAACCTCTGACTTTTTGGTTAGCAGGTGAGCACTTAATCCTGTCAGACCTACTTGGAAATTAAGAAGGGAAATGATACCTGAAAGAAACTTGGAATATGAGGACTGAAAAAAAGAGCAAAGGAAACAGTAAATATCTGAGTAAATATGATAAACTTAAGTTCTTTGAAATGATTTTGATGGTTAAAACCAAAAATTAGAAGATTATCCAATGAGGTTTTCAATGTCTGGAGATGTAATATGTAAGACAACTGCAACATAATGGGAGGAAGTCAAAGAGAGTATAAGGTGGTAAAACTTTTATATCCCATGTGAGATGGTAAAATATTGATTCCAAATAAATTGTCAAAATTTAAGTATGTTTATTGTAAGCCCCTCAACAACCACTTAAAAATTACACAAAGAAATCTAGAGAAAAACACAGTCAAAAAAAAAAAAAAAAAAAAAAAAAAAAACAACTCACTGCCGTCCTCAGATCTATGCATAGTGACCCCTCCTTGGGTTTCTGAGGTGGTATATCTACAGAAGTAGATTGCCCACTCTTCCTTCCAAGGAGTGGCTGGTGGGTTTGAACCTCCAGCCTTCTGGTTAGCAGTCAAATGGTTTAAGTACTATGCCACCAGAGCTCCCAAAAAACACAGTAGATACATTAAAATGGAATACTGCAAAATGTCCAAATAATCTAAGAGATGGCAAGAAAAGGGAAACAGAGAAACAAAAATTAGAAGAAATAAACAGAAAATAAATAGAATGGTAGACCTAAAACAAAACATATCAATAGCAACATTAAATGTAAATGGTCTAACCCAGAGGTTGCCAAACCAGATAGCTATCATATTAGGCTTCAGTCTGTCACTGTGGTAGTTCAGTTTGTGTATCAACTTGGCTGGGCCTGGTTGAGTGGCTGGGCAGCTGGATGTAGTATTCCCCATGATGAGTCTGGTAATCAACTCCATGGTGCAATCTATTGTGAGCAGCTGAGTAGCTGCCTTAGGGAATGTGGTCTGCTTCCTGTATTTAAGCAGAAGCTTTGGGAAATGGTCTCTAGCCTATGGCACGCTTGGACCCTGCATGTGGCCATGTTGTTGCTCAGCAGCCTGCTATGCTCTGCCGACTTTGGGACTTACAATGGACTAAGTTAATGTCCTGCCATGTTGTTTTGTAACATTGGGACTGTGCCTTTTTACTTGTCAACCTTGGAGCTTCTCAGACTCAGCAGCCAGCAGCTGCCTGAGTGAAGAAATACCTCTACCTTCAGTGGGCTGGAAGCAGGAGGCAGAGCTGAAGCCCAAAGTTGAGGGGCTTTCACCCAGCCCTTAGAGCTTGACACTTTGAACTTGGAATTAAAGCCTCCAAATTGTAAGAATAAACTCCTGTTTGTTAAGGCCATTCTGTTTGTGGTATATTCTTGTCAGAGTGGCACTAGGTAACCAGAACAGTCATAACTACTCACCTCTGCCATTGTAGCATAAAAGCAGCCATAAACAACCCAAAAACAAATGTTCCATTAGAACTTTATTTACAAAAGCAGGGAAAAAGAGGGATTTGGCCCATGAGCTACATTGATTGGTGACCCCTGGTCTAAATATATCAATTAAAAGATAGAGATTGTCAGAATGAATGAAAAAATATGGCCCAGTTCTAAGGCATCTACAAGAAATTCACTTCAAATATAATGATATAAGTAGGCTAAAAGTAAAAGGATGAAAAATATACCATGCAAACATTAGTCAAAAGAGAGTTGAAGTGGTTATATCAGACAAATCAAACTTCAGAGTTAAAAAGTTACCAAAGATAATTGTTGCTGTTAGGTGCCACTGAGCTGGCTCCTACTCATAGTGACCCTATGAACAACAAAAGCAAACACTTCCAGGTCATGCACCATCCTCACAATCCTTGCTATACCTGAACCCATCATTGTAGTCACAGTGCCAAACCATCTCATTGAGGGTCTTCTCCTTTTTCACTGACCTCCACTTTACCAAGCATGATATCCTTCTCCAGGGAATGGTCCCTTCTGATAACTTGACCAAAGTAGGTCTGGCCATTCTTGCTTCCCAGCTGCACTTCTTCCAGGACAGATTTGTTTGTTCTTCTGCCAGTCCATGGTACTTGCAGTATTCTTCACCAATACCACAACACTGAAGCATCTACTCTTCTACTGTCTTCCTTGTTCATTGTCCAGCTTTCACATGCATATGAGACTATTGAAAACACCATGGCTTGGGTTAGGCACACCTTAGTCTTCAAAGTGACATATTTCCTCTTCAACACTTCAAAGAGGTCTTTTGCAGCAGATTTTCCTAGTGCAATATGCCATCTGATTTCTTGACTGCTGCTTCCATTGGTGCGGATCATGGAACCAAGTAATATGAAATCTTTGACAACTTCAATCTTTTCTCCATTTATCATGATGCTGCTTATTGGTCCAGTTGTGAGAATTTTCATTTTCTTTATGGTGAGATATAATCCATACTGCAGACTGAGGTCTTTAATCTTTATCAGTAAGTGCTTCAAGTCATCTTCTCTTTCAGCAAGCGAGGTTGTGTTGTCTGCATATTTCAGGTTGTTAATGTGTCTTCCTCTAGTTCTGATGCCAGGGATAAATAGATATGCTATATAATGAGAAAAAGATCTATCTACCAAGAAGACCTAAAAATCTTAAATGTATATTCACCTAATGACTGAGCTTCCAGACATATGAGACAAAAACTGATAGAAGTGAAAGGACAAAAATAAATACACTATAACGATCAAAGACTTCAACACTTCTTTCTCAGTAATTAATGGAATTAGTACAGAGGAAATTAGCAAGAATATAGAAGAGCTGGACAACATTATTGATCAACTATACCTAATTGACATTTATAGAACAAAGAGTATCACCAAATTGAATCCAGCGATACAGAAAAAGAATAATAAGAATAATATTCACTCACTGCTATTGAGTCAATTCTGACTCATAGAGACTCCCATTGGGTTTCCAAGGTTGTAAATATTTCTTCCATGGAGTAGCTGATGGGTTTGAACCACCAACATTTTCATTAGCAGCCAAATGTCTTAAACACTGCACTGCCAGTGCCCCTTAATAGAGCATAAGTGGGGCTTATATTGTTGATACAGATTTAGTTCTATATTAAAAAATTAATGTAATCCATCACAGTAACATTCTTCTCAAGTGCATGTGAAACATTTATCAAGATAGACCATATTTTGGGTCATAAAACAAACCTTAACAAATTTTAAAGAATTGAAGTAATAAAAAATATGTTCCATAACCATAATGGAATTAAACTAGGAATAAGTAACAGAAGATAACAGGAAAATCTCTAAAAATTTGTAAATTAAACAACAAATTTCTAAATAAACCATGGGTGAAAAGTCTGTCTCAAGGAAAATTAGAAAAGATGTCAAACTGAAAAAAATCAAAATACAACAAGTTAATAATGTGGGATGTAGGTAAAGCAATGCTTAGAGGAAAATTGGGAGTTTTGGTAGCGTAGTGCCTAAGGCACTTGACTGCTAACCAGAAAGCTGGTGGTTCAAACCCACCAGCCAATCCTCAGAAGGAAGATGGGGCAATCTACTTCCGTACTGATACTGCCTTGGAAACCCAGGAGGGGTCGCTATGAGTCGGGTGTGACTCAATGGTATATAACAACAACAACAACAACAACAGAGGAAAATTATAGTATTAAGTGCTTAGGTTAGAAAGAAAATTTTCAAATCATTCATGTAAGCTTCCATCTTAAGAAACCTAAAAAAAGAAGAAAAAAAATTAATTCAAAGTAAACAAAAGGGAGAAATAATGAAGATAAAAGCAGAAACCAATAAAATTGAAAACAGAAAAATAATAGAGAAAATCAATAAACAAAGAACTGGCTTTTGGAAAGATCAATAAAATGAATAAACATAAAGAAAGATTGATTAAAATAAAGAAAGAGAAGACACGTTAGCAATATCAGCAATGAAAGGAGGGATATCACCACAGGCCCCACAGACATTAGAAGAATAATAAGGTGTAATAGATTGAATTTGTGCCCCTCACAAAGGTAAGTTGATGTCCTAATGCCCAAACCTGTGTATGTGACCCTGTTTGGAAATAAAGTCTTTGAAAAGTTATCAGTTAAGTCAACATGAGGTCATACTGGAATAACGTAGGGCCTCCTATATGATTGGTGTTCTTATGAAAGCAAAAAAGATACACAGAAATAGTGAGACAGAGGAAGCATGCCAACTAACAGTATAACTGCAAGCCAAGGCACACCTGGAGCTACCAGGGGTTAGAAGAGAGACATGGAACAGATTCTCTCAGACCCTCAGAAGGAATCACCATGACTGACATGGAAAAAGAAGTCTCAGGCCTGGATAGTTTCTCTGGAGAACTCTATCAAATATTTAGAAAAGAAATAATACCATTCTACAAATCTCTTCCAGCACATAGAAAAGAAGGGACCATTTCTCAACTCATTTTATGAAGCCAGCATTAATCCAATACCAAACCAGACAAAGGCAGTACAGCGAAAGTACAGACCAATGTCCCTTATGAACATAGATGCAAAAATCCTGAGCACGATATTAGCAAATTGAACCCAACAACATCTAAAAGCTATGATCAATACTTTTGTGGGGTTAATTCAGGGAATGCAAAACTGGTTTAACATTCAAAAAACAGTCAGTATAATCCACCATATTAATCAGTCTAAGGAAGAAAAACACACAACTGACACAGAGAAAGAAAGCATTTGACACAATTCAGCATCCATTTATAATAAAAATTTTTGGCAAACTAGGAGTAGAATGAAACGTGTTCAGTCTATAAAGGATATCTACTAAAACCTACAGCTACCATAATACTTAATTCAAGACTGACTGTTTCTCTCCTAAAATTGTGGTTGCTGTTATGTGCCATGCAGTCAATTCTGATTGAAAGTGACCCTATGTGTCAGAGGAGAACTGTTCCATAGAATTTCCAAATCTGTAAATCTTTATAGAAGCAGATCTCCACGTCATTTCTCCCAAGGAGTGTCTAGTGGGTTCCAGCCACCAACCTTCTGGTTAGCAATTGAGTGCTTAACTATTGTGCCACCAGGGTTCCTTTCCTAAAATTAGGAACAAGAAAAGTATATTCTTTATGAGTACATATTTAGTGGTAAAACTCTAAAGTACAGGAAGGAGTTGATTAGTACTCAAGCTAGTACCATGGACAGCTAAAAGAACTAATAGATCTGTCCTGGAGGAAGTATAGCCAAAATGCTCCTTGGAAGCAAGAATGGCCAGACTTCGTTTCACCTACTTTGTTGTTGTTGTTGTTATTTGCCGTCAAGTCAGCCCCGACTCATAGCGACCCCTCCTTGGGTTTCCGAGGCAGTATCACTATGGAAGTAGGATTGCCCAACCTTCCTTCCGAGGAGTGGCTGGTGGGTTTGAACCGCCAGCCTTCTGGTTAGCAGTCAAGTGCCTTAGCCACTATGCTACCAGAGCTCCCTCACCTACTATGGTCTGTTCTAACTATATAAGTCATTGTCCACTGAATATTTCATGGAAACTTTGAGTCAAGGCCATAAAGGGTCCTGTATAAGGACCAAAAAAAAAGTCATTCTTCTGTGCTTTTGTTTCCTCACCTGTAAAACATGGATAATTACAGAACACATCTCATAGAGTTATAAGGATTACATCGGTTAGTGTATATATAAAATGCTTACAAACAGTGCTTGGCATGTTGTAAGTGTTCAATAAATATTATCTGTACTCAAACCTACCATACAATCATTATGCAAGAGATCAAAGAAGCCTGGAAGTGGTCATTTTCAACTACTACAGGGGTGTAGATAAGCAGTCTCCTTGAACTGCTCCCATGTCCCCTAAAGAGCCTGCTAGCTTTGGTTGCCCCTTGAGTTGCCATTGGGCCCCTGTCTCAGACTCTGCAGCACTCTTCTTATCTGGACTTCTCTTATGCCATCTCCTCGTGTGCCCCTGCTGTTCCTCCATCTATGCCTATCTCCCATCTTCTCTACGTCTTCTGCCTATCTAAATTCAAACAAGTTAAAAAAAATAAAAGAATGAATGAATGATCCCATTAGAGGTCAAGACGATGATTACTATTGCCATATATTTGTGAAAAATCAGAATAATATTATTGTGTGGATGATAGGGACAAATCTCTCATGTAGTAAACAGCACCCCCAAAAGAATAATGAAGTATGATCCGGAATGAAAATTTAGTACAATTTGAAAAACACAGCCTTGAAAAGGGTTTCTATGAATTGGATTCATCTTGACAGCAGTGGGTTCTATCTGTTTTATGCATGTTACTGTGTTTGCAGTATATTTCTCAATAAAACATTGAAGACAAAAATAAAAATTAAGAAATTTAAATGTTAGTTGTTTTAGAAAGAATATTTAAGCCCTTTATGCCCCATAATTTCCTATATTCTTAATACGAACATGGATAATAGTTGCAATAATTATTCTCAGGAGCTTCTAAGGTATCATTTTATTTATAACAACATTTTAGTTTTAGGGTTACATATTTAGTGGTAAAACTCTAAATAAAGCAAAACAATGAATTGATCATTATTTAAGTCAAGGTAGTGATCACCTCCAGGAAGGAAGAAAGAAATGACGGTGCTGTAATTGAGAAAGACTAAGCGACATGGAACTCACTTAACTCCTGAGTCTTGGTTTTCCCAACTGCACCAAAAAGAGCATGCTAGAAAGTTGTCCCTTTTGGGCTCTTGGTGAACCCAAAGCCCAGAGAAGAACACAGGAGCAACATCAGCCAGCAGCCTCCTTAGTCTGTTCTCAGCTTTAATCAAAACCCTTCTGATTGAAAAACAATGTAAAAAAAATTGGCTTTAATTACCTAAAAGCTTTTTATATAAGTTCCTTACAAGATTATTTATAGCAAAGCCATTTAAGACCATTAAGATAATTCCAGGTGCAGTTAAAAAACTTTATTTTAAATTCCAGAGATTGCTCAAAATGTCTTTCCCAGTTTTAAAAAAGTTGTACTTGCTTAGACTAGTGCTTCACATAAAAATTTGGATCAAGAGGCTAATACGAACTTGGAAGAACAAGCATGGGTGGTGCCTTTGTTACCCAGTGTTGCTGTAATACAAATATCAGAAGTAGGTGGTTTTAAAGAACAGAAATTAATTTTCTCCCAGTTATGGAGGCTGAAAGTCCAAATCAGGGTGTTGGCTGAGTAATCCCTTCCTTGAAGTCCTAGTCCCCAGCATTCTTTTGTTTTTTGATTCACATGTGCCCTTCATTCCTCCTCTCTCAGTGTGTGCCTATCTCTGTATCTAGTCTTCTCTTTTTATAACTCAGAAGTGATTAAAGTTAGAACCTACCCTACTTAAACATGATCTAATTAACATAACAAAAAACCTTTTTTCCAAACCAGAATACATCCATAAGAATACAAATTAGCATTCCAACATGCATTTTGAGTGGACATAATTTAATCCATAACAGATGGAAAATGAAGAGTGAGGAAAAATCCCATAAAAAGTCCTAATTTATACCAGTACTACGTAGAAAATATAGAGGCAGTTATAGCAAAACATGTAATAAAACCTAAACTCTTTTTTCTAGAATTAGGAAAAAAAAAATACACCACAAATTAAAGCTTGAATACTGATTATGAACACTCATTCATGCTAAAATTCAAAAAGCTCTCACTTTGGGGAAATAATGAGCATTTTCTAAGATATATTTTTGTGTTTTGTTATACATGCTAATGTTTTAAATTTGAATGTAGTAAAATCTAGAATTTCCTCTTCTGTGATTCTTTTTAATCTTTTCTATGCCTTGAAATTGTGTTGTTGCTGAAGAATGCTGAAATTACAATGGAGTGCCAGAAGAATGAACAAATCTGTCCTGGAAGAACTGCAGCTGGATTATTCTTTAGAAGCGAGAATCGCCAGACTTCGTCTCACCTACTTTGTTCATGTTGTCAGAAGGGACCAGTCCCCAGAGAAGGATATCATGCTTGGTAAATTAGAGGGTCAGAACAAAAGGAGAAGACTCTTAATGAAATGGATTGACACAGTGACTGTGACAATGGGTTCAAGCATGGCAAGGATTGTGAAGGTGGCCCAGGGCAGGGCAATGTTTTGCTCTGTTGTACAAAGAGTGGCTATGAGTTGGAGCTGATTCAATGGTATCTAACAACAACAACATGCCTTGAAAGTAGTTTCCTATCCATATCTCATTCACTTAATTAATTGCACCCATTTACTTAATAAATACGGAGTATCTTCTATGTGTTCAAGCCATCATAGAGCTTATTTCCAGAGAAAGAAGGCAAAAAAAAAAATTTAATTGTATTATATGATTAAATGCAGTGAAGTAGTGAATGTTGTGTGCCAACTTGGCTGGGCTGTGATTTTTGGGTGGCTTGGTGGCTGGATATAGTTATTCCCCATGATGAGACTGGACATGGTGTAATTACTTCCATGGTGGAATCTGCTATAAGAAGTTAATAATTCAAAGAGTTGCCTTCAGGGTGTGGCCTGCTTCCAGTATATATAGAAAGGATCCTACAGTTGGTTGAGTTATCATCTCCATGTCCTGAACTTGAACCAGTGAACTTGAACTGTGGTGCCTGCCAATCTTGGGATTGTTACCTTCGCAGCCTGTGATCCAACAATTTGCTATTTTGCCTGCTGATCTTGGATTTATCAGCCAGTAGCTGCATGAGTCAGAAGAAACCTCCAGTTTGCTCCAGTGGGCTTGGAAGACAGACCTGAAGCCCAAGATTGAGGGACCTCCACCCAGCTCCTAGAGATGACACTATAAACTCAGACTTCTAGCCTAGTCTTCCCTTAGAGCTGGCACTCTAAATTTGAACTTCTAGCCTCCTAAACTGTAAGAGAATAAATTTCTGTTTGTTGAAGCCATCCACTTGTGGTACTTCTGTTACAGCAGCACTAGAGAACTGAGAATTGTTGCTGGAGCAAAGTGAGCAAGAGGGAAAGTGGTCAGAAATGTAGTCAGAAGTAAGAAGGGTCTTAAAGGACATTGCCTATGGCCTTGGTGATAGAAATGAAACCAGAGATTGCATGATAGAATTTTGTAAGACCAATGACTTATTCATTGCAAATACTTTTTTTCAACAACATAAATGGCATCTATACACAAGGACTTTGCCAGATGGGAAACACAGGAATCAGATTGATTACATCGGTGGAAAGAAGCAATGGAAAAGCTCAGTATCTTCAGCCAAAACAAAGCCAGTAGCTGCCTATAGAACAGACCATCAACTGCACATATGCAAGTTCAAGATGAAGTTGAAGACCATTAAAACAAATCCACAAGACCCAAAATATGACCTTGATAATATCCCACCTGAATTTAGAGACTACCTAAAGAATAGATTTGATGCGTTGAACACCAATGACCAAAAACTAGAGGAAATGTGGGATGACATCAAGAACATTATCCGTGGAGAAAGCAAAAAGTCATTAAAATGACAGGAAAAGAAGATAAGACCAACACGGATGTCTGAAGAGACTCTGAAACTTGCTCTTAAACAGAGAGTAGCTAAAGCAAATGGAAGAAATGACAAGATAAAAGAATTGAACAGAAGATTACAAAGATCACCTTCAGAAGGCAATGTCAATTATTATAATGAAATGTGCAAAGATCTGAAGTTAGAAAATGAAAAAGGAAGAACACACTTGGCATTTCTCAAGCTGAAAGAACTGAAGAAAAAAATCAAGTCTCAAGTTGCAATACTGAAAGATTCTATACGCAAAATATTGAATGATACAGAAAACATCAAAACAAGAGGGAAGGAATACACAGAGTCATGGTACCAAAAAGAATTAATTGGTCAGTGTTTATCCATTTCAGAAGGTGGTCTATGATCAAGAACAAGTAGCATTATAAATTGAAGCTGCACTAAAGAAATAAGTTGAAGGTGCACTGAAGAAATTGGAGAAAAACAAGGCTCCAGGAATTGACGGGATACCCATTGAGATGTTTCAACAAATAGATGCTGTGCTGGAGGTACTTAATCATTTATGCCAAGAAATTTGGAAGAGAGCTACCTGGCCAACTGACTGGAAGAGATTCATGTTTGTACCCATTCCAAAGAAAGATCCAACAGAATGTGGAAATTATCGAACAATATTAATATCACATGCAAAAGATAAATTTGCTAAAGATAATTCAAAAATGGTTGCAGGGAAAAATGTTGACAGGGAACTTCCAGAATGCAAGCTGGATTCAGAAGAGGATGTGGAATGAGGGATATCATTGCTGATGTCAGATGGATCTTCGCTCAAAGCAAGGAATACTAGAAGAAAGATGCTTACTTGTGTTTTATTGACTAGGCAAAGGCATTCAACTGTGTGAATCATAACAAATTATGGGTAACATTGAGAAGAATGGGAATTCCAGAAAACTTAATTGTGCTCATGAGGTACCTGTACATAGACTAGGAGGCTAGTCATTCAAACAGAACAAGGGTGTATTGCATGGTTTAAAATCAGGAAGGGAGTGTGTGAGAATTGTATCCTAGAGTTGTATCCTTTCACCATACTTATTCAATCTGTATACTGAGCAAATAACCCAAGAAGCTGGACTAAATGAAGAGGAACGCAGCATCGGGATTGGAGGAAGACTCATTAATAACCTGCGCTATGCAGATGACACAACCTTGCTTGCTGAAAGTGAAAATGAATTGAAGCACTTACTGATAAAGATTAAAGACTATAGTCTGCAGTATGGATTACATCTCAACACAAAGAAAACAAAAGTCCTCACAACTGGACCAATAAGCAACATCAGTATAAATGGAGGAAAGATTGAAATTGTCAAAGATTTCATATTGTTTTGTTGCACAATCAATACCAACTGAAGCAACAGTCAAGAAATCAGACAATGTATTGCACTGGCAAATCTGCTGCAAAAGACCTCTTTAAAGTGTTGAAGAACAAAGATGTCTCTTTGAAGACTAAGGCACACCTAACCCAAGCCATGGTGCTTTTAATTCCCTCATATGCATGTGAAAGCTGAACAGTGAATAAGGAAGACTGAAAAAGAGTTGATGCCTTTGAGTTGTGGTGTTGGCAGAAAAATACTTAAAGTATTGTGGATTGCCAGAAGAACTAACAAATCTATCCTGGAGGAAGTGCAGTCAGAATGCTCCCTGCAAGCAAGAATGGCCAGACTTCAGCTCACCTACTTCGGTTATGTTGTCAGAAGGGACCATTCCCTGGAGAGAGATATCATGCTTGGTAAAGTGGAAGGTCAGTGAAAAAGGGGAAGGCCTTCACTGAAATGGATTGATACAGTGGCTGTAATGATGGGCTTAGGTATAGCAAGGATTGTGAGGCTGGCACAGGACCGGGCAGTGTTTTGTTCTATTGTACATAAGGTTGCTATGAATTGGAGCCAACTCAATGGCACCTAACAACAACATAATTAAATCCTTTTCTCTTTCACAAATATTTTTCAGTGTACTTGCTTGTTGTGATTCCAGGTTAGTTTTTTTTTTTTTTTTTTTTGCCAAGTTCCATAATATGCAAGGTAAGGATTTTGCCTAGAATTACTCTAAGCATATAAATTAATTCTGGGAAAAGTGGTGTCTTTATAATATTTGCTTTACCATTCAAGATCTTAGCATATCCTTCCATTTATTAAAATCATTTTACCCCATCACTTTATAATTTTTCTTTTTTTATTCGAAGCTTGTTGTTGCTATTATTAATGTAATCCTTTTTCTCCTGCATTGTAATTTCTAATTGGTAAGTACTAATAGTCCCTGAATGAGTTCTGGTGGCACAGTGGTTAAGTACTCTGTTGCTCACTGAACGCTTGGCAGTTTGCACCCAGCTTCATGGAAGAAAGATGTGGCAGTCTGCTTCTGCAAAGATTACAGCACTGGAAACCTTATGAGTCAATTGTACTCTGTCCTATACAGTTGCTATGAAATAAAATTTGACTTCATGGCACAGAACAACACTTTTAGACATTTTTCATGGGGTTTAGTAGTCCCTGGGTAGCAGAAGGGAGCTCTGGTAGCATAGTGCCTACGGCATTTGACTGCTAACCAGAAGGCTGGTGGTTCAAACCC
>NW_006921632.1:6385521-6392862 GCF_000298275.1 Orycteropus afer afer
GAAGTAGATTGCCCAGTCTTCCTTCTGCAGAGTGGCTGGTGGATTTGAAATGCCAGTCTTCTGGTTAGCAGTCAAATGTGTTGGGCCTTATGCCACCAGAGCTCCTTAGTATGAATTATATTGTATGTAAAAAAAATATGATTTTTCAATAATTACATCTTATTCCATTTTGTGCCTTCTTTCAGGGAAAACTGAGTATCACTTAAACCTCTTTTAATGACTAAGGCACATCTACTATCACATCTAGACTAGCTATTGTCTTTTGCTGCAAAGCTAATAAATCATGTTGGACTGTCTGTCCCCAGTTAAAAATGCTGCTTCTGCTGTTATTTTCCTAGGTATCAATTCTGTTTTGTAGCCTCTGGTCATTACCTAGCTTCTAATCTGATAAATAATAAACTGATAAACCAGTGAGCTTAATTTTAGACTAATTTCCAGTCTGTGTGGGGAGAGGGTTCCATTGCAAAGTTGTGCTCATGACAGCTGTTTTGAGGAGACATTTTGATAACCTGTCAGGGCAAAAGAATGCTCTCATACAACTAAGTCTTATTAAAGAATAACCAGTACGGGAGGCAGGAGACATCGATTCCCAGTTCTACTATTAACTTGCAATATTTGTCACTTCTGCCCTTTGGGTCTCATCTATTAGATGACTGGGAGTCAGCTAACTATATTAATACCTTCCACCTCTATAAATATCATGCCACAGTTTTTTCAGCTTTTTTGTAAGCATTATTTCATTTGTCTCTTCTAATAACTGACTATCAGGCCAGAAACTCTCAGTCTTATTTTCCAAGTAGGGAAAAGTGAAGCTCAGGAGACCGGGTTGCTAGATGCCCAGGGGTTTCTACAGGGTAAACCTGAGCTAAAACCTTGGTCTTTTGTTCCCTAGTGCACTCTTCTTCACACTGTACTCTCTATATGTACAGATGCTTCAATGTTAAGTTTTTACTTGACTTGATTGAATGCTTACCTACATGGTTGATCTCAGTCTCCAGGTCAATTGATATTACTTGATTGAAAGTCTCCATTCTAAGTCACACATTGTTGATAGTTCTGATGTGGCCAGTCATCACCCTAAATCACATTGCTAGACTACCCACTGTGACCCAAGGTCTAGGCAGGCAAACAAACACAATAGAGATTACCTCCCAAAAACCAAGGGCAAATGATAGACTTCTTTTTGGATAATGGGAATTCTTCACTACACAGCACAGCTGACAGTTCTTTGCTTTCTGCATGGTTAGGAAGAGAGCTCAAAGGCTTCAGCTTAGGGACCAGACTTTTTTTCTTTTTTTTGTTGAGAATATACACAGTAAAACATACATCAGTTCCATAGTTGCTGCATACACAATTCAGTGACATTGATTATGTCCTTTGACTTGAGTAATCATTCTTGCCCTCCTTTTCTGAGTTGTTCCTCCTCCACTAATATAAGTCCATTGTCCCCTAAAGTTCTTATCTAATCTTTCTAGTTGCTTTTTTGTCAATTTGATCCCATGAAAATAATTTGTAAAAGAGCATTATGCTCAAGGAATATATATATATATATATATATATATATATATTTACCAGTTAAACTATTTTTTAGTTTTAAGAAGATTTCAGGGCATATTTTTTATTTAACTTTTAAAGATTATCCCAATACAATAGTTTCATTCAACCTTCATGGCTCCAGGATGTCTGGAGTCCATGAGAGTTTGAATTTTTGTTCTGCTTTTTCTCCCTTTTGATCAGGATTCTTCTATGGAATATTTGATCAAAATTTTCAGCAATGGTAGCTGGGAATCATTCAGTTCTTCTAGTCTCATGGCACAGAAGGCAGCTATTCATGGAGGCATTTAGTCACAAAACCATATGCTCCTCTTATTCCCGACTCTCCTTCTTCCTCTGCTGTTGGAGGTGAAAAAAAAAAACAATTGTTCTGCTTTAGATGACCTCTTGCAAGCTTTTAAACCCCAAGTACTACACACCAAACAAGGATCTAGAACAGAAGTACTTAACATGTAATTAGGTCAATTTACTAGGATGTCCCATGAAATTCTCGCCCTAAACCTCCAATCCAAGAAACCAAATCCCATGAAATTTTTGGTTGTACATAAGCAGCATCAGCACCTACTTTTTTTTTTTTTGGTCATTGTTATAAATATATCTATCACACCACTTTTGCCAGTTGAACTTTATACAGATGTACAATTTACTGACAGCAATTATAATAATTGGCTAAAGCCACCCTACCCCTCAATCAATGTGACATTTCTGTCATCGTTAACACCCCCTTTCCCTCCTCCCTCTCATCCTTGGTAAGCACTAATAAATTTTGTTCTCTATATGTTTTCCTTTTCTTGTCTTTTTATATAAGTGAGGGATCAGATTTTTTTAAAAAAGGCGTGGCTTTGATTGTGCCTGAAAGGCATCGATCTTCAGTTCTCCAAGGGAAAATGGAACTCAGAGTAATTTGGCAACAGCCCTTAACAAATCAGTACCACAAGTGGAATGTTTCAGGCAGCTTTGATTCTCTAATAAGCAACCTGAATCATGCTGAGATAATTGCCTTTAATGTGTCATCTAAATTTTATGTAGACTCAAATGTTTCATTTAAATGTAAAACAAAGATAGTGTATCCTAGTGAAACATGCCTTTCTCCCAATCATGATGCTCTTTCCATAGCATTCCAAATCCAAACCCTATTGAGAAGTTATCCAGCATCACCTTTCCAGCTAACAAAACTCTATCAGAGAAAATCAACTGCTTTGAAATGTTTCCTCAGCACATTTCAGATGCAGTCAGTCAGTCAAGGACTGAGAACCTACTTCGTAGCAAGTACTATGGAGAACACAGAAAAGAATCAGCAACAGATGCTGCCCTTCAGGAACTGACTGTCTAGAAGGGCAATGGAAATATACACATAAAAATTTAATTGTGGAGACTTTCTTTTTTAAGATTGTAATGCTGCTGCAACAGAAAGAGACATTTCTATTGGAATGAAAACCCTGTGCTTAAGAGTAAGTCTCTTACAATCATGGGAGAAAGAAAGGCTCTTTATGCACAGGTAGACAGCTCAGTGGGCAGGAGTGCATGGAGGGAGGGACACAGGGAAGAGGTAATTATGGTGAGGAAGTGGGAGGGGAGCTGTTGCATTGGGGTAAATTGTAGTCAATGTCATGAGACAAAGTGTATGTGAACTGCTGCATGGAAAGTGAATTTACTCTGTAAATTTTCACCCAAATCATAATTAAAAAAAAAAAAAAAAAGTAAGTCACTTTTGGAAAAATGTAGTCTCGTCAGTGATCACCACGTTATTTCCCTCTAGCATCTTGTGCTTGAAAAACTAGGTACAACAGTTTGAATTAGGGATTCTGGTGCTCTAAACAGCACACTGAGTCAGAGTGTACCAAACTCAGAGGAGTAGAATTGGAAAGGAGAAAGGGACAGGTGGGGAAAAAAATAACAAGATCAAAGGATCTGTCCTGTGGAACACCAACAGGCAGCTGAGAAAGGCCATTGGAGACCTTCCTGGGGGAGCGCCTACTGGCAGGCAAGAAAGGCCATTGGAGACCTCCCTGGGTTAAGGAGAAAGACACACCAGCAGACCAGTGACCACACCAACATATTAGCAATCACCTCAAATATCTACCTTCAGCACCTGATTTTATCAGTAACTTGGGCCAGCTAGGTGCAAATGGGCACATCCAGTGCCACTGATACCCAAGTGAAGAGTCCCTTGATGCTACAGGGGGCGGGCCCAGGGAGGTGCCCCTGCAGTGGGTCACTGATTAGGCTTGGGTCAGCTTAGTGGCACTGAGAGGCCTGCGCTTGACTTTATCGGTGATATTGGGACCACAGATTACTAGCAGGCACTCTCCTGATTCCAATGCTGCTGAAACTGAGTGGATCTTTGGTGCTGAGGATGAACGGACCCATAGGGGAGCTCCTACAGTGGATTGCAGTCTGGGCAGTTTGGGCCTACGCCATGGGAGAGGAGCCCCCGCAGTAAATCGCAGAGCCAGGCAGTTGTCTTGGGTCAGCTTTTTGGTGCCCAGGGGCATTGGGGGTGGGGTTTTTGCATGTGTCTAAGCCTGGCAGAAGGTGGCAACCCCCTAACAACTGGAGTCTTTGCGGAAATTGAGCTGCGGGCCTGTGAATAACAGTACAACATCATCATTAGCAGCCTGCTCAAAGCCCTAGAAACCACCCTAACCAACAGGGAACTTCTCTTCTCCCAATCTTCCGCTCCCACCTTCTCTGCCAATAACTTCACTCATCCGATAGAAGAAACCACATTCAGCCACCATAATACCTCTTACTTCGAACTCTAAATCCTCTTTATGACAAACAAGAACCCGTATCCACATTCCACACAGTGACTCCACCATCACAAAGAAAACTGCAGAGCAACTCAGCATGCCTGAATTAATAACTAAAAAATAAAACACAGCAGCTTTGCCTTTTCAAAATGTTAAGTCATAAAACCAAGACAAAACAAATCAATACATAACCAACAATTAAAGACAACCTCAAAATGCCTAGGAAAAACAGGCAACCTCAAATCAAACAAAAAAACAGGACAAGGCATTAGAAGCAAAACCACAAACAAAGGTCTCATTAAACATGGAGGAAGAGGAGACAATAGAATTATCTGAGAAGGAATTTAGAAGATATGTTTATAGAGCTTTATAAGAGCCTAAGGAAACCCCAAACAGAAGCAAGGAGAACACAGGCAATTTCCTGGAAGAACACAGGAAAATCATTCAAAAATAAAATAACGAGATTAATGCACAATCAGAACTCATGCAAAAACAGCAGTTGGAAATCCAGAAGATGAATACCAAAATTACAGAGTTACACAACACAGTAGAAGCACAAAAGAATAAGTTAGACCTGGCTGAAGAATGCATATCCCAACTAGAAGACAAATCCTTGGACACCAGCCTATATGAAGAAAAATCACAACAAAGATTTAAGAGAAATGAAAAGAACCTAAGAATTATATGGGATGATGTGAGAAGAAACAGCATACGACTCATTGGAATTCCAGAACAAGAAGAGGCGAAAAAAATCACTGAGAAAATTGTGGAAGACCTGCTAACAGAAAACTTCCCCCATTTCATGAAAGAAGAAAATATATTTGTCCCAGAAGCTCAAAGAACCCCATACAAGATAGATCCCAAGAGAAAAACACTGAGGCATATTATAATCAAACTCTCCAAAACCAAAGAAAAAGAAAAAATTTTGAGAACTGCCTGGGACAAAAGAAATATTACTTATAATAATAAAACTGTTAGGCTGAGCTCTGATTACTCAGCAGAAACCATGGAGGCAAGAAGGCAATGGGACAACATATATAAAACACTGAAGGAAAAGAACTTCCAACCAAGAAGCCTATATCCAGCCAAAATATCTATCAAACATAAGGGCAAAATAAAGGCATTCTCAGACAAACAGAAATTGAGGGATTTTGTGAAAACCAGACCAACCCTACAAGAAATGCTTAAGGAAATTCTTCTAATAGAGAAGCCACAACAGAGATCAACAACATCAGGATACGTAGCCTCAACACTAAAACCAAATCAGAACTAGAAACTCAAAAGAAGACCCTAAAACATTGTACTCTAAAAACCAAGGAAGTCAATCAGCACACAACAGCCACTAACCTATCAGAGGGAATAAAACTTCTAGGTACAAACTTCCAAATGGAGAGAAAAATAAGACAATGTGTTCACAGTACACACTGTTCTAAAAATGAAGAGACAAGAATATACTCCAAGGTAAACACAGAGAAAAGTAACAATCCCCCTAAGCAAATCCAGAAGGAAAGAAAACATATGGGTTTAATAAGCACAAAACCAACAATAAAGAAGAAGAGAGAGAAAGCATTAGCCAACAAACCAAACTCAGCACAGAAAAGTATATGGACCAAGGAAACACCAACAACATGACAAAAAACACAACAGAATGACAGCAATCAATTCATACCTATCACTAATTACACTCAATGTGAATGGACTAAATGCATCTATCAATAGAAAGAGAGTGGCAGACTGGATAAGAAAAGAAGGCCCATCGATATGCTGCCTAAAAGAGACCTACCTTAGACACAAAGATAAAAGCAAATTAACAGTTAAGGGATGGGAAAAAATATAGCAAGCCAATGGAAATTAAAAAAAAAAAAAAAAAAGCAGGAGTGACAATATTAATTTCTGATAAAATAGACATTAAGGTAAAAGCATTATAAGAGACAAAGAAGGACATTATATGATGCTGAAAGTGTCAGTTGACAAAGAAGATGTTACAATAATAAATATTTATGCACCCAATGAAAGTGCTCCAAAATACATGAAACAAATATTAACTGAATTAAAAAGGATACTAGACAACTCTACAATACTAGGAGGAGACTTTAACATACCACTTTCAAAGAGGGACAGGTCAACTAGAAAAGAGCAAAGATACAGAAGAGCTCAACAATACAATCAACCAACTCTACCTCATAGACATAAACAGAGGATTTCACCCAACAAAAGCACAATCCACATTCTTCTCCAGTGCACATAGATCCTTCTCCAGAATAGACCATATGTTAGGACACAAAACAAGCCTCAATAAAATCAAAAGCATTGAAATACTACAAAGCATCTTCTCGGACCACAATGCTACAAAATTAGAAATTAATAATAGGAAGAGCAAGGAAAAAACATCAAATACATGGAAGCTGAACAACTAACTGCTCAAAAACTACTGGGTAATAGAAAAGATAAAAACTGAAATAAAAAAGTTCCTAGAAACATGTGAGTGAAGATACATCATACCAAAATCTATGGGACACACCAAAAGCATTACTCAAAGGACAGTTTATACCAATAAATGCATACATCAAAAAAGAGGAAAGAAAAAAAAATCAACACTCTAACTCATCAACTCCAACAACTAGAAACAGAACAACAAAAGAACCTGTGTTAGACTGGGTTCTCTAGAGAAACACAAAAACCAGCAAAGTGTATATATATATTTATAGACAGAGAGAGAGGGAAATTTTTCTTAGGAAAATGGCTCACAAGCGTATAGAAGCCGACAAGTCCCAGCCGACAAGTCCAAGTCTCTGGAGGAGATGGGCTGGTGGCTGCTTTAGCTTTCGTAAGCACGGGGCCGAGAGATTCAAGGCTGGCAGGCAGTACACTGGTTGTTGACTCCAACAAAAGATGAATCCAAGATCTCCAGGCCGGGCGGTGGGCTACTCACTCACGGAAGTCTGTAGTCCTCACACCAGGGTTCCAATCCCTCCAGGAATGTGGCTCTTCCCAGGATGTCCCTGGATATCTTGGAAGCAGGCCACACCCTTAG
>NW_006921632.1:6393246-6395390 GCF_000298275.1 Orycteropus afer afer
GGTGTCATCACAACAGAACCAACTGAAATAAAAAAGATACTGACAGATTATTGTGAAAAACTGTACTCCAACAGATTTGAGAATCTAGAAGAGATGGACAAGTTTCTAGAATCACAAGACCTACCTAAACTATCCCACTCAGAGACAGAAAACTTGAACAGACCTATAACAAAAAAAGAAATTGAACAGGTCATAAAAAAACTTCCCACAAAGAAAAATCCTAGCCCTGATGGCTTCACAGGAGAATTTTATCAAATATTCAGAGAAGAGTTGACACTTATGCTACTCAAGTTACGCCAGAGCATAGAAAAAGATGGAATACTCCCAAACTCATTTTATGAAGCAAACATAACACTATTACCAAAACCACAGAAAGACACCACTAGAAAGGAAAACTACAGACCAATAAACCAAACCCACCACCGTGGAATCAGGTCTGACTCATAGCAACCCTTCCTTTGGTTTCCGAGGCCATATCACTACAGAAGTAGATTGCCCAACCTTCCTTCCAGGGAGTGACTGGTGGGTTTGAACCGCCAGCCTTCTGGTTAGCAGATAGATGCCTTAGGCACTATGTGCACAGACCAATATCCCTTCTGAACTTAGATGCAAAAATCTTTAACAAAATCCTAGCCAACAGAATCCAACAAAATATCAAAAAATTAATACACCCAGACCAAGTGGGACTCATACAAGGTTTACAAGGGTGGTTCAACATCAGAAAAACAGCCAATGTAATCCACCATATAAACAAAACAAAAGAACCATATGATTATATCAACTGATGCAGAAAAGGCATTTGATAAAATTCAACATCCATTCCTGTTCAGAACTCTCAGCAAAATAGGGATAGAAGGGAAATTTCTCAACATAATAAAGGGTATATATGCAAAACCAATGGCCAACATCATTATTAATGGAGAAAGACTCAAGGCATTCCCCTTACAAATGGGAACGAGACAGGGATGCCCTCTATCACCACTTGTATTTAACATTGTATTGGATATCCTGGCCAGGCAATAAGGCAAGAAAGAGAAATAAAAGGCATACAAATTGGCAAAGAAAAACTAAAACTATCTCTATGTGCAGATGATATGAACTTGTACATAGAAAACCCAAAAGACTCTACAAAAAATTACTGGAACTAATACACAGGTTCAGCAAAGTGGCAGGATACAAGATCAACATACAAAAACCAGCTGGATTCCTTTATACCAAAAAAGAGTCCTCTGATAAAGAAGTAAGGGAAATAATACCATTTACAATAGCTACTAAAAAGATAAAATACTTAGGAATAAACCTTACCAGAGACACAAAAGACCTATCAGACAAAACTATAAAATACTACTATAAGAGACAACAAGGGCTCTACATAAATGGAAGAACCTGCCTTGTTCATGGATAGGTAGACTGAATGTTGTGAAAACATCAATACTACCTAAAGCAATCTACACATTTAATGCAATCCCGACCCAGATACCAATAAAATTTTTTAGGACATGGAAAAACCAATTACTAACTTCATGTGGAAAGGAAAGAGACCTCACATAAGCAGAGCACTTCTGAAGAAGAAAAACAAAGTGGGAGGTCTAACACTCCCAGGCCTTAAGAATTACTATACAGCCACAATAGTCAAAACAGCATAGTATTGGTATAGTGACAGACAGATAGACTAAAGAAATAGAATAGAAAGTCCAGACATAGACCCATGCATCTATGGACAACTGATTTTGACAAAGGCCCAAAACCCGTTAAAAGGGGAAGAGAGAGCCTCTTTAACAAATGGGGCTGGCAAAAGTGGATATAGACCCATAGAAAACTGAAACAAGACCCATACCTCGCCCAATATTAAAAAAAAATTCAAGCTGGATCAAAGATTTAATTGTAAAACACAAAATTATAAAATTCATCAATGATAAAATAGGGGCAAATCTGGGAGCCCTAATTTACAGCATATATAGACTATCAAGCATAACCCAGAATGTGCAGGAGATAGAAGAGAAGCTAGATGACTGGGACCTTTTAAAAATTAAATTCTTATGTGCATCAAAAGACTTCATCAAAAGGGTAAAAAGAGAACCTGCAGATAGGGAGAAAATTTTGTCTATGATATATCTGATAAAGGATTTATCTCCAAAATCCAT
>NW_006921632.1:6416907-6425573 GCF_000298275.1 Orycteropus afer afer
TGAGACAAAGTATATGTGAACTGCTGTATGGAAAGTGAATTTGCTCTGTAAATCTTCACTGAAATCACAATAAAAAAAATAAAAATAAAAATAAAACAATGAGATATCATCTCACTCCAGCAATTATAGCAAAGTTCAACAGGTCAGAAAATAACAAATGATGGCGATGTTGTGGAGAGTTTGGAGCTCTTGTGCATTGCTGGTGGGATTGTAAAAGGGTACGACCATTGTGGCAAACGATACGGTTTTTCTTTAAAAAACTGAAAATAGAAGTACCATTTGACCCAGCAATTCCATTACTAGGAATATATCCTAAAAAGGTGAGAGATAGTGCACAAAGAGACATATGTACACCTATGGTCATTGCAGCACAATTCACTATAGCAAAGAGATGGAAACAACCTAAATGCCCATCAACGGATCAGTGGATAACCAAATTATGGTATGTGCACACAATGGAATACTATGCTACATTAAAGAACAGTGAGGGATACATGAATCATCTCACAATTTGGATGAACCTGGAGGACATTATGCTGAGTGAAATAAGTCCATCGCAGAAAGACAAGTACTTTATGAGCCCATTACTGCAAAAAGACAAAGAAGGGTTTGCTTGGGAAAAGGTACTCACTTTGTAGGTTACTGGGATGGGGAGGGAAGGGGAAGGATTAATTTTGGGCTAGTTGGGGCCCACACACTGATGAGGGTAGGGGGAAGGATATACAGAAATGATCTATGACCACCATGATAACATTAGGAAATGGGAGGACACCAAATTGTACACTAAGAAATAGATGACAGATGCTAATACCAACCAATGTGTCCACAATACTGCATTGCCATTAACAGCAAACAACCAGGCTTCAGAAAAACACATAAGCACCTGAGATGATCAGACGGGGGACAGCGTACAGAAATATACTCTAGACCAAGGATAGATTCAACTAAGGCTAATCTTGCACAGATGCCAGTGATACAAAGTACCTATAATCCTTACAGAAACAACAGAAGAGAGACACAGAGTAATCCCTCACAGACAACCAGACACTATGGGAGGGAGATCCAATAGATCTACCGTCTCAGGACCATAGTACTGGGGGGCACCAGACTCAACTGGCACAAAAAATACATAAAAGCCTGTTCCACATCCTACATTGGTGAGTAGCGACTGGGGCATTAAAAGCTTTCAAGCGGCCATCTAACATGTAGCTAATGGTCTCTTAGCATTGGAAGCGAAGAAAAGTGTAAAACAACAAGGGGATTTGGAAGCAATCAGCCCTAGGACATGACGGCCCTCGAGACCAGAAGAACTAGATGGTGCCTGGCTACCAATGCCAACCTCTCAGGAAAGGATCAAATCTGGAGATCCTGGATAGAGTGGGAAGGAAAACGTAGAACAAAATCCAAAAACTCAATAATGACCAGAATTATTGGTCAGATGAAATCTGATGAGACCCCTCCCAATACTACGGCCCTGGACTACATTCTGCACCTGGAATAAAATGCACCCCCAGGAGATGGCTCTCAGCCCAATACTTAACAAGATGTATGCGCAGTCCGCTCAACCCAAGATGACGTACTCACATACTCTATGGTAATACATCCCTTAGAGCAATAGACCACAAGACACCAGAGGACTAACATTGAAACTGAGGAAATGCATGGCAAACAGGGGTGCATAAATATGAGGGGCACAGGGGGAGGGTTACTGGGTAGGGAGGGGAGGAGACTGGGTTAGGGCTAGACATTCAACATAACGTTGAGTGTAAAACAAGCTCTTAAAATAAAATATTTTAAAAAGTAATACCAAAAGCCAAAAAAAAAAGAAAGAAAGCAATATACACATAAATAACTCTTGGGTAAAGGGGAGAGAGGGAGCTCTGGTGGAGTAGTGCCTAAGGCATTTGACTGCTAACCAGAAGGCTGGCGGTTCTAATCCATCAGCCACTCCTCGAAAGGAAGGTTGAACAATACTTTCATAGTTGATACTGCCTCAGAAACCCAAGGAGGGGTCACTACGAGTTAGATCCAACTCCATGGCAGTGAGTTTGGTTTTAGTTTTTTTAAAGGGGAGAGATAGTGTCACGTGACTACAGGTAAAGGAAACGAGAAGTTCCTTACTCAGAGGCCAGGACACATGTCCATGTTTTGTCATTCTCAAGGCCAAGAAGCCTTTCTTGGAGATCTAGTTCTTGAACATTCATTGTCCTTTGAAATCAACTCCCTTTTTCAAATGCCAGCTGAAAAGCTCAATATGTACCAATTCTATTCATTGGAATGTACTGTCACCAGGGATCAGATTTTCTAAACCACGCCTTTCCTCTGTATCAGCCGGTAGGTGGAGAAATGTGTTTGAATGATGTCCTAGAACTTTCTCAGTGAAGCTGCCTCATAGCTGTGAGCTTTGGAGAGTTGTGAGGGACAGAGGGCTTCATGTTCCTGGAAAAACCAGATCAAGCATTAAGCAGTTAAGCAAAGATGTTCCCTTCTCTGCTGGCTTAATGGATGATAACATTAAGCTCAAAGGCAGAGGCTTGCATTAGTTTCCCAGGGCTGCTGCAAAAAAGTACCATAAAGTACAGTTGCACTGTGGATTTCAACCTGGCTAGTTTTCTCATCATTCATATCTTGGCTTATAAGTACCCCCAAGAGAGGGCTCCTCAGTCCACCTAACTGAAATAAACCCACTCCTAGTCTTTGCTTTGTTTCATGTCTTTCATCCATTTATCACTATCTGAAACAATTCTTATTTATTCATTTACATGTTTATTTTCTGTCTCCACCAGACACCACCATGTTAGTTATATGAACCTGTGTTTTGTCTGTCTTGTTCATCTTTGTATCTCCAGGGGCTTGTTATATTTGTTTCTTCAACAGTCAATATCCATTTGCTGCAAGCCCAAGTGTGAGACAGAGTTAAGTGCTCTCTGTGAGTGTGTTGGGGGCAGGGAGACGTTTTGCCTTTGTACGGTTTACAATACAAGTTTAATCAGTCATTGGATGATGATGATTAAGCAAACAGGTTTCAGCAGGTTAAAAGCCCATGTACTTATATGTTATTATTGTGTGTTGTCAAGTCAATTCTGACTCATAGCAACTCTATAGGTCAGAGTAGAACTGCCCCATTAGGGTTCTTAGGCTGAAATCTTTATGGGAACTGATCACCAGGTCTTTTCTCCTGCAGAGAGGTGGGTTTGAACTGCTGACCTTTTGGTTAGCAGCCCAGCGCTTAACCATTGTGCCACCAGGGTTCCTATGTTCACATAAAAATACTTCCAATTGATGCCTTGATTGCCCATTGGTAAAAAAGTTCTAATGATCCTATTTAGTCTAATTCAAGTTGCCATACCTAATTAGTAATTTAATTTTACTGCATTTTAGGAAAGAAAATTCTGAATTTGAAAATTCTCTTTAATTTTGACATTTTATAATTATTCCAAATTCATGAAGTCTTAAATTGTAAATTGGTGAGGATTCTATGCAGCTGGTAGACCTCCACTGAAGAATTTTAGGTGATAAGGCTCTGACGGAAATCACAATGTTAGGGTGTCACAGGGCTATCAAATAAATTCTCATTTGTTTCTTTATGTTGTCCTTTTCCTATTATTGTCTTATATGATACTTTATACTTCTTTGTGGGGAGGGAACTTCTGTTTTCATTTCTCCACTCACTCGATTCAGCTAATACTGATCAGGCAACTGCAGACAGTGTTCACAACACCACACCAAGTAGGAGCTAAGCCACAGATTTTCTCTGCTTCTAGTCTAAGTGGCCATATCATCTGTGCACCTCTTTGTACCTTGAACAAATAGTTCCTTTGCCATTGACTTAACCTGGAATCTTCTGCTTAAATTGTTTGTGGGCATTCAAGGCTTGTGAGTAGAAACTGGTTGAAGGTGTTTCTGTAATGTGAGAAACCTCACCTACCTACTTTGGTTTAAATGATTCTAGACTGCAACTACTGAATATGGTGTTCATTTATGCAAAACAATAAAATAGACCTTTAAATATGCATAAGAACAGGTCTGAAGGCTACTCAGAATGCCCTGTGGGAAGGGAAGCAGAATTTGGGAAACAGACATGACAGGCTTGGCTTAACTGAATTTTTAATAATAAGAACATATGTATTTGTAATGTATATAATTTAAATAATTTTTTTAAATAAGTTTATTAGAGAAAGAAAATGAATAGATACCATATTATCAGACTGTCAAGGCTGAATGTAAGAGAAAATATGTATTCTCAGTGAGATTGTACATATTTTCATCAAACACAAGATCTCTGTTCATTCCTTTCTAGGAAGCTGTCTGTCCCAAGCAGATGTCTTATTGATGATTCTTGGGTTGTAGCTCATTTCCCACCAAAAAAATCCCAAACCTGCTGCCATTGAGTTGATTCTGACTGAGAGTGACCTTATAGAACAGAGTAGAACTGCCTCATAGGCTTTCCAAGGCTATAAATCTTTACAGAAGCAGACTGCCCCTTCTTTCTTCCACAGACCAGCTGGTGGGTTGGAACCACTGACCTTTTCTTTAACAGACAAACGCTTTAACCACTGCTGCACCAGAGCTCCTTCCCCAAAAAATTTCAATTGCTGCCCAAATGCCTTTACTTCTCTTCCTAGTGCTGCCTTCCCTCCACTCTATGCAACTGCTATCATGCTTTTGAAACCGAGTGCTATTTCCCCCACCCTGGCACCTGGATGGGAATAGATAGGTAGACTGGATTACCTCCAACTATTTCCCCCACCCTGGTTAAGATAGATAATTAGATAAGACCGCTAGGGGATAAGTAAACTAGATTACCCACAACTATTTTCCCACCCCTGGCAGATGAGTATTCAGTTCTTTAAAGAACTGAATGGAAAACATTCCTTCCTGCAGATAATAGACTTGCTAAAAAGTATTTTAGAAATAACTTGTAAATTAACTCTGGCCACAGACAATAGAAATGTTTTAGGAACAACTTGTAAATGAACTCTGGCATAAGGGAACACAAATTAATTGCTGATACTCTCCTCTCTGCCCAAGCCCCTATCAGCTGACTCATCTGTCACCCATTTCAGTTCATGCCCCAAATTGTTAATATGCACAACCCCCTCTCCTGAAACCTACAAAAACTGTTTCATGGCATCTCGGGGAGTTAAGATCTGGGTACTAACTACCGCTAACTCCTTGCACTGCTGCTTTGCAATAAATAATTTTCTCTTCTCTCAATCTCAGTGTATAAACTGTTTTACCTGACTGCGCACCGGCAGGGACCCATGTTTGGTCCGATAACACTTTCAGTGCCACTGCTGTTTTGTGACTTCCCCCTTGTGCTGCTGACTTGATATTGATGGGGAGATAAATCTTCATTCTTGTATCCCACATGTCAGTCACCCTGCCCGCCAAGTCCCTATGTGCACACACAGCCCCCCTGGAGTGACTAGACCAAGCTGGATACTCATCTGGAGGACGTCAAAACCTACAGGGTGGTTAGCTGCTCATGAAATATTCTGGCATAAAAAGCCCTATTTAAATAAGGATAAACTAGCTTCAGCAATCTAAGTCTCAAGAATTAAAACAATAATAATAATAAAATACTGAGACAATGGGGCAGTCAGTAGTGAGAGTTGTTGCTGAGAATATGCAAGAGATAAAGGCCTTGAAGTGGAGAAGGGGCCTTGGGAATCCAAGAGCAAGTTGAGGGCAAGAGGAAACAGAAACAATAAGCAGACAGATATTTGTAATCAAAGATTGTGAGTAAAAGATAGGAAAGCCAGCTGATACTGAAAAGAGAGATCCAGAGAAGCAAACCTACAGAGTAAATGGGTTCTGTTAATGGTGGGTAGAATTTCAGAAATTCCAACACTTGAGTTCCCAGAATTATCTTTGCATCTGTTATGGGTTGATTGATGTTCCCCCAAAAGATGTATTCAACTCCTAACCTGTGGTGTGAAGTTGGAGTCAAAAATTAGAATTGCACTGCCACAAACCAAGGAAAGCCAAGGATTGCCGGGAGCCACCAGAAGCTGAAAGAGGTGGGAAAGGTCTTCTCCTAGAGCCTTCAGAGAGAGCATAGCCCGACTGACATCTTGATTTTGGACTTCTAGCCTCTGGAACTGTGAGGCAATAAATTTGTATTGTTTTAAGCCACACAGTTTGTGGTATTTTGCTATGGCAGCTCTAGGAAACAAATACAGCATCTAAATGGCTTTCTATTTCTAGTCTCCTTGACACCTGGCTCTGACATCTGCTCTTTCTGAGACTTGGTTGTTCTGCTTTTCCTGCATTCGCTGAGATTTGGCCGTGAAGCTGAGATCACCATTTCCTCATTTATAAAGGAATAACATATACTTAATAATTTGAAGTCACCTCAGTCTTAGTCCATAAAATGGAAGAGAGTAACTTAGCTTGCCATGCAGGTGTCCCATCGTTATAGAACTTAGGGCAGATCAATCTCTGTTTCTATCCTAGATCTTCCCAGTGCGAGCTATGAGACTTTGGGCAGGTTATTCAACTAGTTCTGAGGTGGGTCCTTTTGTCTTTAAATGCCTATGGCTCAGGATTGCTGTGAGATCCAATAATGACTGATATATACTGCTGGCGTGGGACCTGACACTGAATTACCACTCATTACAAGTTCATGCCTTTCCTTCTTCTATTTGGATACTTCCTTTTTCTTGTACAACAAAGTCTAGCCTACCCCACCATCTCCAGTAGCAGCAGCTGTGGTTGACTGTCTGCTTCCTGTCTCACTGGGCCCTGTTATTTAACAGTTTTGTGCTCACACACTTAATGAAGGAAAATCAATCTGATCAAACCTGTAAACATAGACTTTGAATCAGAGTTTGAGACCATTTAGTTTGACATCTACTGAGAGTTAATTAGAAGAAAATGGTAAGAAGCTCTATAATGCAATCAATTGTGCTTCTCCTTGTTATTGTTGTTAGATACCCTCAAGTTGGCTCCAACTCATGGTGACCCCATGTGCAACAGACCAAAACATTGCCTAGTCCTATGCCATCTCCATGGTCACTGGTATGCTTGGGTCCATTGCAATAGCTGTGTATTTTGAGTGTCTTCTAACCTAGGGAGCTCACATTCCAACACTATACAGTAAAACCTACGAAAGCCAGAACAGTGTAAGGCAGGAAACTCTCAGAGAAGGACAATTCAAATATTTTCCACTACTAGAGAGGAATAGAAAAAAGGTAAGACTGCACTCTGTCAAAGGGGGAAAACTTGTGAGACTTAGAAAAACAAAGTAGTCCTGTCTAATTCCAGCTCTCACAGGCTTCACTGTACATATTTTGTTGTGATCGATAAGGTTTTCTTTACTTTTTAAAAAATGCTTCATTGTTATTTGCATGCAAATTACAGGGTTTTCATGGGCTAATTTTCACAAGTACATCACCAAACCTTTTTTCTTGGAAACACTACTGAATCCTGTCCACCCTGAGTGACCCTGCTGATATTTGAAACACCAGAGGTATAGCTTCTAGCATTACAGCAATATGCAAGCTACCACAATACAACATACCAACAAACAGATGGTGTACAAGAGGGAAATTATTTTATTCATACCTACACCTAGTCACACTGCAATAAACAATTATTTATTGAGCCTCTATTTTGCACAAAGTTGCTGTAAAGATAGGAAAACTACAACATTGTAGTTTGATCATGGAGGTAGCCAGTGATCAAATCATAGTAAGTTCATGTCAGTTTTCACTTTTTTCGGTTTTGCAAATGTATTCTAGATATTTGAATAATGTAATCATTGCAGTGTAATAAATTTTCACCAAAGCATTCTGCAGCAAAAGAGATTTTTTTTTTTTATTGTGACATATCAGACAACAAAAGCAAATAATGGGAAATTGGCTGCAAACACTATGGCTACAAACAGACCAAAATCCAAAAAGGTACAATTAATAGGTATTTATTATACAGTAGTGACAAGTGCTCATTCATTGTGAGTAAAAGTCTTTCAACATGCTTTTTATAATCATTGGAGCACGTACCTATGAGTAAGTTACTTACATGCTATGATTGTTAAGGTAAAAACAAAGAAGTAAGATTATGATTAGGCAACCTTTTCTTATTTTTCTACACCATGGTCTTTTGGCTCACTCGTCTTGGGTCTGTCATATGAAGGCTATTTTGTTTTTTTATTATGTGGCTATGAATGGTTTTGAGTAAATTTTTAACTTGCTTTCTGATATGTTATTCAGTTTTGATACTCACATCCACCCTCCATTGTTTGCCGTCCACTGGACCAGGTAGAGCACTCTGTTCTGTGCTTTGAACCTTCTGTTATTGTTTGAAGGGTCTATAAATCTTGAAAAACAAGTTAGCCTTTGCTTATGGGCTGCTGTGATTTGGTTAACCCTTCATCAAAATAAGTATTATAAGGGTAATGCTTAACCCTCTTAACTAGATCTTAACTAGGATTGTTGTTGCTGTTATTTGCTGTCGAGTCAGCCCATAACTAGGATTAAGTAGGACTTAATTTAAAAGTGCCTCCTGCGTAGTGCCATATTGCCTTGATCCTAACAGGGCTCATGAATGAATGAGTCAGCAGCTACTGTAGATGCTGCATGAATTAGCAAACATCTGTAATCTTGCTGAGCTCAACTGGAGAAGTACTATGTACAAAAAGCTGTGGTGATATTATAATTATG
>NW_006921632.1:6426283-6426809 GCF_000298275.1 Orycteropus afer afer
AAGACCCTAGTTGTTCAGTCTTTTTTTTCCCTGCAAACCTACAGATTATAATTTTTGAAAAAGAATCTCTATAATCTTTCTGGAGCTGTTCACCCTACATTGTTTATTTTCTAATAATCTCAGAGAAGTGGCATTCCATGTGCTCCTAATCTCCTCTGAAAACAAAAAAAGTAATAAAGAAAACATAGGCTAGAAAACTAAGCATTATCTATATTCTAACACAATGTGGAATATTGACACTCCACAGCATGGCCAATTATTTTTTTAGGCATGAAAGAAATTCACTCTTCCTATCACACACAGATTTTCTCCCAAAATATATGGGTTAGGAAAATCAGTATAAATTCCACTTTAAGTGACAAATAATATCCTTCTGCAAGAAGATCACTATGACTCTCAGATAAGTAATGGACAGTTACACAAAGTAGAGCTACAAAATAAAATAATATTTACATTCTTTGGAAGCATTTGCCATGCAATATACAAAACATGTTCAGAATCTTTATCTAGAAAGTTGGGCTGAACC
>NW_006921632.1:6429446-6444407 GCF_000298275.1 Orycteropus afer afer
TCTTTGGTTATTAGGTAAGTACCATAAGACAAAATAAGGATCAACAAGAACCATCTTGGAGGGGAATAATCAAATTATCAAAAATTTTCAAGAAAAGGAATGAGTGGACTATTGCCTTTAGGATCAAGACCATAAATCAGGCTGCATTACAATGAAATCTTATTATTTCTCATGATTAAATGACTCGGGGGCGGGGGGACCAAGGCACAATGTTTTTTTTCCAATTTCACTTCATAGTAAAACTGGAGTTTGTTTACTTTTGTGTGAATAGGTTTTATTTTTAGGAACAGTTTTAAGTTTACAGAAAAATTGCACAGAAAATATAGAGAGTTCCCTTATACCTCCCTCCCTACTGCGTTCTTCTGTTATTAACATCTTGCATTCCTGTGGTACATTTGTTACAACTAATGAACCAGTATTAATACATTATTATTAGCCAAATTCTATAGTTTGCATTAGGGCTCACAAATCCTTTGAGTCTTGACAAATGCATAATGCCATATGTCTATCATTGTAGTATCATGCAGAATAGTTTCAATGTCCTAAAAAAATGCCCTTTATTCCATCTAATCATTCCTCTTCCTGTCCCCTAAGCCTTTAGCAACTACTGACCTTTTCACCACTGCCTGTCTTAGTTCTCTAGTGTGGCTATAACAGAAATACCAAAAGCGGGTGGCTTTATAAACAGGAATATATTCTCTTACAGTTCAGACTGTTGTTGTTGTTGTTATTTGCCGTCGAGTCGGCCCGGCCCCGACTCTGGCTGTAGGGGCCAGGTAAAGCCCCCTCAACCTTGGGCTTCAACTCTGCCTCTTGTTCCGCTAGAGCTGGAGGTGTCTCCTAACACTTGCGGTTGCTGGCTGCTGGGACTGTGAAACCACTGTCAGCAGCTAAAATGGCACAATCCTAAAATTAGCAGGTAACACAGCATCCCACTGGTTCAAGTTCAGGAACAATCCCAAGATCAGCAGACAACACAGCAGGCCACTAGTTCAAGGCCAGGAACTGGAGAAGAAGACTTGGCCAAATGAGGGACCGAAATGTGCCAAAATGCTAGAGAGCTTTTCCAAAGCTTTTCCATATACGCTGGAAGCAGGCCACACCTTGAAGGTAACTCCCCTTTAACTACTTAGCTGATCACAGCATATTCCACCATGGAGGTAATTACAATCTCATCATGAGGAAGAACTACGTCCAGCTACCAAGCCACTCAAAATCAGAGCCCAGCCACATTGAGGGCAGCAGTTTGGAACAACTAAGGAAGACCAGGAAGTGAGCTGGCAGCAGTTAGAAACAGCTAAGGGAGACCAGGAAGCAAGCCAGTGACAGTTTGGAACAACTACAGGAGACAAACTTATCCATGAGTTTGTCATACTGTGGTGGCTTACATGTTGCTGTGAGGCTAGAGGCTATGCCATCAGTGTTTCAAATGCCAGTAGGGTTACCCTGGTGGGCAGGTTTTAGTGAAGCTTCCAGAGTAAGACAGACTCAGAAGAAGGAAGAGGCCATCACTTCCCAAAGAATTGGCCAGTGGAAACCTTACGGATAGCAGTGAAACACTGTCTGATATATTACTGGAAAACTTTAGGAATAGCCTGAAACATTGTCTGATATAGTGCCAGAAGAGGAGCCCCTCAGGTTGGAGGGCACTCAAGACACAATTAGGGAAGAGCTGCCTGCTCAGAGTAGAGCTGACTTTAATGATATGGATAGAATAAGCTTTCAGGACCTCCATTTGCTGATGTGGCACAACTCAAGATGAGAAGGAACAGCTACAAACATCCATTAATAATCAGAACATGGAATGTATGAAGTATGAATCCAGGAAAATTGGAATTAGTCAAAAATGAAATGGAATGCATAAAGACATATCCTAAGCATTAGTGAGCTGAAATGGACTGCTTTTGGCCATTTTGAATCAGACAACCATATGATCTACTTTGCCAGAAATTAAAAATTAAAGAGGAATGGCATAGCATTCATCATCACAAAGAATGTTTCAAGATCTATCCTGAAGTACAATGCTGTCAGTGATAGAATAATATCCATACGTCTACAAGGACGACTAGTTAATACAACTATTATTCAAATTTATGCACCAACCACCGAAGCCAAAGATGAGGAAATTGGAGATTTTTACCAAATTCTACATTTTGCAATTGACCAAACATGTAATCTAGATGTGTTGATTATCACTGGTGAGTGGAATGCAAAAGTTGGAATTAAGAAGAATCACCAGTAGTTGGAAAATATGGCCTTGGTGATAGAAACAAAGCTGGAGATCACATGATAGAATTTTGTAAGACTAATGACTTATTCATTGCAAATACCTTTTTTCAACAACACAAAAGGTGGCTATACACGTGGACTTCTCCAGATGGAGTACACAGGAATCAGATCAAATACATTTGTGGAAAGAGGCAATGGAGAGGCCCAATATCTTCAGCCAAAACACGGCCAGGAGCTGATGGTGGAACAGACCATAAACAGCTTATATGCAAGTTCAAGTTGAAGTTAAGATAATTAAAAGAAGTCCACAAGAGACAAAATATGACCTTGATTACATCCCTCCTGAATTTAGAGACCATCTAAAGGATAGATTTGATGCATTGAACACTAATGACCAAAAACGAGAGGAATTGTGGGATGACATCAAGAACATCATCCATGAAGAAAGCAAAAGGTCATTAAAAAGACAGCAAAGGAAGAAAAGATCAAAATGCAGGTCAGAAGAGACTCTGAAACTTGCCCTTGAATAGAGAGTTAGCTAAAGCCAATAGAAGAAATGACAATATAAAAAAACTGCACAGAAGATTTCAAAGAGTAGCTCAAGAAGAAAAGTCAATTCTTGTAATGAAATGTGCAAAGACCTGGAGTTAGAAAACAAAAAGAGAAGAACATGCTTGGCATTTCTCAAGCAGAAAGAACTGAGGAAAAAAATTAAGCATCAAGCTGCAATACTGAAAGATTCTGTGGGCAGATATTGAATGATGCAGGCGACATAAAAAGAAGATGGAAGGAATACACAGAGTCACTGCACCAAAAAGAATTGGTCGATGTTCATCCATTTCAGGAGGTGGCATGTGATCAAGAATCAATGGTATTGAAGGAAGAAGTCAAAGCTGCACTGAAGGAATTGGCGAAAATGAAGGCCCCAGGAATTGATGGAATATCCGTTGAGATGTTTCAACAAATGGATGCCCCACTGGAGGCACTCAATTGGCTTCGCCAAGAGATTTGGAAGACAGCTACCTGGCCAACTGACTGAAAGAGATCCATATTTGTATCCATTCCAAAGAAAGGTGATCCCACAGAATGTGGAAATTATCCAACAATATCATTAATATCACATGCAAGTAAAATCTTCCTGAAGATAATTCAAAAATGGTTTCAGCAGTATAAAAACAAAGCGACTGTCTTGTTCCTTGGAGCTCTGGTGATGTAGTGCCTAAGGCATTTGTCTGCTAACCAGAAGGCTGGTGGTTCAAACCTACCAGTCACTCCTCTGAAGGAAGGTTGAGGTTCCATAGTGATACTGCCTGGGAAACCCAAGGAGGGGGTCGCTATGAGTCAAATCGACTCTATGGAAGTGAGTTTTTGTTTTTTTTTTTTTTGGTCTTGTTCCTCAGCATTTCCTCCACAAAGCCCTTTATCCTCGACCTGGGCTTCAGCTTCTTATGTCTTGCAGGCAATAAACAAGACAGACCTGTTCTTTGCAAATCGCCCCTGCCTTTCTCTTTTGGAAGCATTGAAGCATCTAGTTAGAGCAGTGCCTGGACATGAGGCCCTACAACACCCCTCCAGTGCTTCATGCTAAAGATAAATGCTTTTTAAGTATCACCTTTGAACTTAAAACACACATAAGCAAAACATCTGATAAAGAAATTTCAAGCAGCTTCCCAGTGGCCTTCCCTTAAGTGTCCATTCATTTAAAATGAATCCAAATTGTAGCAACATGTGACACAAGTTGTACCCATTAGAGTTTGCTTATGGAAATTGAACCTGATAAATAAAAATTTGTCTATACGTTTCCCACTGGTAGCATGCTGATCATGTTGTGTATGATAACCCTAGAATAACTGCTTTTATAGAAGTATGTTGCATTTTTCACTTGGTGCTTTTTAATTAAAAAAATAAATAAAACCAAACCCATTGCCATAGAGTCAATTCCAACTCACAGCAGCCCTGGAGAACAAAGTAGAACTACCCCATAGGGTTTCTAAGGTTGTAAGTCTTTACAGAAGCAGACTGCTTCATCTTTCTCCTGTGTAGTGGTCAGTGGGTTTGAATAGTTGAATTCTAAATTCTCCTCCCAGGGACCTAACTGTGCAATATAATTTTTTCATTTTCCCTGCCTGCTTCAGCCCATTGTTGTAGCCATTGTGTCAATCTATCTTTCTGAGGGTCTTCCTCTTTTTCACTGACGCTTTATTTTACCAAACATGATATTCTTCTCCAGGGACTGGTCCCTGCTGATAACATGTCCAAATATGTAAGTTGAAGTCTCAGTATCCTCACTTCTAAGAAGCATTCTGGCTGTACTTCTTCCAATACAGATTTGTTTGTTTTTCTGGCAACCATGGTATATTTAATAGTCTTCACCATACCATAATTCAAAAACATCAGTTCCTCTGTCTTCCTTATTCATTGTCCAGCTTTTGCATGCCCATGAGACAATTAAAAATACCTGGCTTGGGTCAGGAGCACCTTAGTCTTCAAAGTGATGTCTTTGGTTTCAAACACTTTAAGTAAATCTTTTGCAACAGATTTGCCCAATGCAATGTGTCAATTCATTTCTTGACTGTTGTTTCCAGGGGTGTTGACGATGGATCCAAGTAAAATGAAATCCTTGACAAGTTTAATCTTTTCTCCATTTATCACGATTGGTCCAGTTGTGAAGATTTTGGCCTTCTTTATGTTGAAGTGTGATCCATATTGAAGGCTGTAGTCCTTGACCTTCATAAGTGCTTCAAGTCGTCTTCACTTTCAGGAAGCAAGGTTGTGTCGTCTGTGTATGGCAGATTGTTAATGAGTCTTTCTCCAATCCTGATGCTGCATTCTTCTTCATATAGTCCAGCTTCTTGGATTATTTGCTCAGCATACAGATTGAATAAGTATGGTGAAAGGATACAACCCTAATGCATTCCCTTCTTCATTTTAAACCATATGTTGTTGTTGTTATGAGCCGTCGAGTCGGATCCGACTCATAGTGACCCCTCCTTGGGTTTCCAAGGCAATATCACTACAGAAGTAGATTGCCCAACCTTCCTTCCAAGGAGTGGCTGGTGGGTTTGAACTATCAGCCTTCTGGTTAGCAGTCAAGTGCCTTAGGCACTATGCTACCAGAGCTCCTTTAAACCACGTAGTATCCCTTTATTCTTTTTTAATGATTGGCTCTTGGTCTATATACAAGTTCTGCATAAGCACAATTAAGTTTTCTGGAAATTCCATTCTTTGCAATGCCATCCATAATTTATTATGATTCACACAGGCAAATGCCTTTGCATACCCAGTAAAATACAGGTAAACATTTTTCTGGTATTCTCTGCTTTCAGCCAAGATCCATCCGACATCAGCAGTGATATCTCTTAGTCCATATCCTCTTCTGAATCCAGCTTGAATTTCTGGCAGTTCCCTGCTGATGGACTGCCACAAGCATCTGTGAATTATCTTCAGCAAATTTTTGCTTGCATGTCATATTAATGATATTGTTTGATAATTTCCACATTCTGTTGGATCACCTTTTTTGAAATGGGCACAAATATGGATCTCTCCCAGTCACTTGGCCAGGTAGCTGTCTTCCAAATTTCTTGGCCTAGACTGAGTGCTTCTAGTGTTGCATCCATTTATTGAAACATCTTAATTCATATTTCATCAGTTCCTGGAGCCTTGTTTTTCGCCAATGCCTTCAGTGCAGCTTGGACTTTTTCCTTCATAACTATCTGTTCTTAATCATACGCTACCTCCTGAAGTGAATGTTGGCCAGTTCTTTTCTGCACAGTGACTCTGTGTATTCCTTCCATCTTGTTTTGAAGAATCCTGCATCATGCAATATTTTGCCCATTGTTCTGAGGTGATGCCATTATGGAAGTAGATTGTCCAATCTTCCTTCTGAGGAGTGGCTGGTGGATTTGAACTGACAGCCTTCTGGTTAGCAGTCAAATGCCTTAGCTTAGGCACGATGTCACCAGAGCACCTAGACGCCTTCAATATTGCAGCTTGAGGCATGAATTTTTTTTTCAGTTCTTTCAGCCTGAGAAATGCCAAACAGCTTCTTGCTTTTTGGTTTTCTAACTCCAGGTGCTTGCACATTTCATTATAATACTTTACTTTGTCTTCTCGAGTCACTGTTCGAAATATTCTGGTTAGCTCTTTTACTTCATCATTACTTTCATTCACTTTAGCTACTCTACCTTTAAGAGGAAGTTTCAGAGTCTCTTGTGGCATCCATTTTGGTTTTTCATTCTCTCTGGTCTTATTAATTATCTTTTGCTTTCTTCCAAAGAGCTCTGATGCGGTAGTGGTTAAGGCATTTGGCAGCTAACCAAAAGGTCAGTGGTTTGAACCCACCAGCTGCTCCACAGAAGAAATAAGAGGCAGTCTGTTTCTGTAAAGATTTGTCAGCTTGGAAGGCCTAAGCAGTCTCTATGAGTCAAAATTGACTTGAGGGCAAGGAGGTTTTCTGTTTTGTTTTGTTTGTGCTTCCTTCTTGCATGATGTCCTTGATGAAGACTGATGAGGAGTGTTCAAAATGTAAGCCATGTGACAGAACAAGGCCTTTAACTAAATTGTGAACCAAACCCACTCTGTTTGATTTTAAGAGACTCTGTGTTGATCTACCACAGCTGTGAAAGAAAATTTCATTTGACCTAGATATAAGTAATTCTACAGAAAAATGTGGTTTTTGGTTCATCTACTTGTAGATAAGCTTGTGGTTAGAAATGGCCAATGTTAAGAGAAGATTATCAACTTGCACAGCTGTTAGACATAGTGTCAGACATGTGATTTTAGTGGCTAGCTAGTTCTCAGAAAATACCCATATGGGCCCCTAGAAAAAATGTTTTTCTGACCTCCTTTATAGTACCCTGTGTCTATATTTTAACAGCTGCTCCAGGAAACTCATGGTCACCTGGAGCCGTCCTTTCAAAGGCTGTCAATCCCTATGAAACAAAAACAACAGCAACAAAACTCACTGACATAGAGTCAGATCCAACCTGACAGCTGCAACTTTGTAGATGTTAACCAATCAAAAATATTCCAGCTATAGACCCTTACAGTATTTACAGAGCAAAATAGCTTTCTGTTTAATAATTTATACACATTTTATTTCATGACACTAGTTGCAATCTCTTCAGTGTTAAAAGCATTATTCCCATTTCTTTCTAAGTTCCCCATTTCCATTTGTCCTTCTTTCCTGTCCCTTCCTGCCTTCTGAGCTTTGTGGGTCTCATATGATCGATTGCACTGAGGAGTACATTCCTCCTTGGTACTGTTATTTACTTTATGTTGTTGTTGTTGTTAGTTGCCATCGAGTCGGCCCCGACTCATAGCGACCCCTCCTTGGGTTTCCGAGGCAGTATCACTAGGGAAGTAGATTGCCCCATCTTCCTTCCAAGGAGTGTCTGGTGGCTTTGAACCGCCAGCCTTCTGGTTAGCAGACACTACACTACCAGAGCTCCCTATTTACTCTATAGGCCTGTCTATTGTTTGGCTGAAAGTTCATCACTGAAGGTGAGTTCATTTCCAGGCTTGAAGGGTATTTAAGGCCCACAGTCTCGAGGGTTGTACCAGTCCCTGTCAGAGCAATCAGTCTGGTCTTTTTCATTATTTTGAATTTTGTTGTACATTTTTTTTTCTCCCTACCTTTCTGCTCAGGACGTTCCTCCTTCTCTGTTCAGGACCTTCTATTGTGACCCCTTTCAGAGTGGTCAGTAGTGGCAAACTGGGCGCCGTCTAGTTCTTCTGGTCTGAGGGTCATGGAGACCGTGGTTTGCGTATCCTCTGAACTAATTGTTCAGAGCCACTAGTCCTCTGCACTAATTGTTTCCTTGAGTCTTTGATTTTCTTAACTCTTCTTTCTTCTGGATGGGGAGAGACCAATAGTTGCATCTTAGAGGGCTGATCACAAACGTGATCAGTTACTACTCACCAATTACTTGAAGTCTTTGCATTTATTAATGTCTATAGCATAGTGCCTAAGGCACTTGACTGCTCACCAGAAGGCTGGCGGTTCAAACTCACCAGCCACTCCTCGGAAGGAAGGTTGGGCAATCCTACTTCCGTAGTGATACTGCCTCGGAAACCCAAGGAGGGGTCGCTATGAGTCAGGGCCGACTCGACGGCAAACAACAACAACAACATAACTCTGTAGCTCCTTGGAGCACTTTGTGGAGATTCTCCTGTGTTTCTCTGTTTTGTGAGATGATTTTCTTTTTGCCATAATAAAACTCTGTTTTTAAAAAAATTTAAACAGACGTTTTTCTTTCCATTACAACAAGATGTTTTTCTGATAGGAAAATTCAAACATTCAAGCAGACACATGCACATTGCTGTGTTCATTGCAGCATTATTCACAATAGCCAAAAGGTGGACACAACCCAACTACACAGATGAATGGATAAACAAAATGTGATATATATCTCCAAAGGAATATTATTCAGGCACAAAAAGAAATAAAGTTCTGATACACACTAGAACATGGATGACCTTTGAAAACATTATGCTGAGTGAAATAAGCCAGACACGAAAGGATAAGTATTGTATGATCCCGCTTAAATAAAATATACAGAGTTGGCAAAAGCATAGAGACAAAAGGTCAAAAGGTTAGCAGTTGTCACCAGGGGTTGGGAGGAGGGATTTATTGCTTAGGGGATATTGACTTTTTGTTTACGGAGATGAAAAAGTTTTGGAAATGCATAGTGGTAGTGGTTGAACAACATGACGAATACAATTAATGTCACTGAATTGTACACTTAAAAATGGTAAAAATTTCTGTTAGATGTATATATGCTTTACCACAATAAAATATATATAAAAAAAAATTCAAGCCAAAAATGGCTCAGTTGATAAATATGATAATTTCTCACTTAGGATTTTTTTTTTGCTTTTTGCTTTAAAATGGATATACTCTTTCCCATATGCTGGGAATTGTGGAGAGATTCTTTATCATCCCATTATATACTCAGCTGTTGTTTACTTTTTGTGAATTGAATGTTGACAATTATGGTTTGAGTTTTATTTTAAACAGCATATGCTGAACAAGATAAAATATTTAGAACAACTTACTTTGGACTTTGTAATTATGGTACGTTCTTTCAGCCCATTTATGCCTAAATTAGAACATTTAGTAATGTTTGGTGACAACTCCCACACTTCCTAAGCACCAAAGAAAAAATACAATTTATTTAATTGGTTTTCATTTGGAAGGGAAATAACCCCACTTCAAGTATCTTAGTGTTAGAAAAGGCACTGTATATTCCCCCATGAAAACAGACAGATGCTCATACATTTGAAAAATTAACACATCTTCCACAAGGAAACTTATGATGGCTATTTATCAGTTTAAGTCCTAGATGTTACAACCATGCCTCTCACAGGCATATATCTTTGCAGGATCACCACCGGTCGCCTCTTCTTTCCCACACACACTCTTCACAGAAGGCCTGAACTTTATTGCTGTTCTTGTTAAGAACCTTCGAGTTAATTTTGACTCCTACTGACCCCATGTAATGGAGTGCAACTGCCACAAGGCATTTGCTAGGCTGTAATCTTTACAGAGCAGATTGTTAGAGCTTTTTCCCTCAGAGCTAACCTTTCTGTTACCAGCCAAGTGGTTAACCATTGTGTTATCAGGGATCCTCAGACATGAGGCTACTAAACAGTTGGTTTCCCGTGACACCACAGCCAGACTAAAGAGCATCGTTCATTCAGTAAGCACACCTGCTCTGTGCCAGGCCTGTACTGGGTTTTAGGATGCTGAGATGAACTAAATGTGCGCTCTTCTTTCAAAAGCTCATGACTTAAAGGAAGAGACAAAGGGAAACAAAAAGAAGAAAAGCACAACTACAACTTGACAGAGCAGAGGGGGAACAGAGGGGCACCTTACTCAGCCAGGGTGGAGGGGAGATTGGGTGGGTGGGAGCAGGGCAGCTAGGAAGGGCCACCAAGAACAGGTGATTTGAATGAGTAAGCAGTAAAGTGGCTATTCATAGGCCTAGAGGCAGGAGAGCACCCCTTAGTCAGTAATAGTTCAGTATGGCCATTGGAAAGGTCTTAGAGTGGTCAGCTGAGAGGAACAGGAGATTCAGACTAAAAAGTCAGGTACAGAGCAGATGGTGTTGGCTTTGTACTTGAACTTTACCCTGAAGGCAGTGTGAAGCCCATGAAGGTTTTGCATATTTTCTAGTGGTTAGGATGGCAGCTGTACCGTTCATCTGGGAGGTAGTCAGGAGCTGGACAAAAGACAGTCTACGCCAGATGATCCTGAGCCAGGCTTGTGGCAGAGGGATGTAGATTTGACAATAGGCTAGAGTGAGTATTCTGAGTGGATCAATTATGTATAAGGTGTGGAAAATCCTATTTGTAGGATAGCTCAAACGGAAGAACTGAAGGAACAAAGAAAAATGTCTTGTCCTCTTTCCATGCCACCTTGCTGTGGCTGGGCTCTAGAATGACACTGGGGTGGGGGGGGCATGTTGTTGTTAGGTGCCATCAAATCAGCTCCAAATCATAGTGACCCTATGTACAACAGAATGAAACACTGCCCGGTCCTGTGCCAGTCTCATAGTCCTTGTCACACACAAGCCCATCGTTGCAGCCACCTTGTCAATCCATCTCATTGAGGGCCTTCTCCTTTTTGTTGACCCTCCACTTTACCAAGCATGACATCCTTCTCCAGGGAGTGGTCCCTTCTGACAACATGACCAAAGTAGGTGAGACGAAGTCTGGCCATTCTCACTTCCAAAGAGCATTCCGGCTGTACTTTTTCCAAGACAGATTTGTTAATTCTTTTGGCAGTCCATGGTATTTTCAGTATTCTTCACCAACACCACAACTCAAAGAATCAATTCTTTTTTGGTCCTCCTTGTTCATTGTCCAGCTCTCACATGCATATGAAGCGACTGAAAATACCATGGCTTGGGTTAGGTGCACCTTAGACTTTAAGGAGACGTCTTTGCTCTTGAGCTCTTTAAAGAGGCCTTTTGCAGTACATTTGCCCAGCGCAATACGTTATCTGATGTCTTGACTGCTACTTCCATGGGTGTTGATTGTAGATCTCAGTAATATGAAATCTTTAACAACTTCAATCTTTACTCCATTTATTGTGATGCTCCTTTTTGGTCCAGTTGTGAGGATTTTCATTTTCTTTATGTTGAGATGTAATCCATACTGTAGACTGTATGTAATCTTTAATCTTCATCAGTAAGTGCTTCCCGTCATCCTCACTTTCATGGCATTTTACATTTTACATTCATACATTTTACATTCCATATTCCAAATATTAATGGATGTTTGTAACTGTTTCTTTCCATTTCAAGTCATGCCACATCAGTAAATGGAGGTCCTGAAAGCTTTACTCCATCCACATCATTAAGATCAACTCTACTCTGAAGAGGCAGCTCTTCCACAGCTGTATTTTGAGTGCCTTACCTGAGAGGCTCATCTTCTGGCACTATATTGGAGAATGCTTCAGGGCTATTTGTAAAGTTTTCAGTAGTATATCAGTACTTCACTGCTATTCATCAGGTTTTCACTGGCCAATTCTTTGAGGAGTGGATGGCCCCTTCCTTCTTCCAAGTCTGTCTTAGTCTGGAAGCTACACTGAAACTTGTCCACCATCGATGATCCTGCTGGTATTTGAAATACAGGTGGCATAGTCTCCAGCCTCATAGCAACACACATGCTACGACAATGCAACAAACTGACAACGATGAGGAGGATTCTAATAATTGGTGATATCTATCCAGCATTTACTGTGACCACACTTCACAAGCATTGAATTCTCACCCCTCCTGGAGAGGAAGGTACTACTATTACTCCATTTTACATATGCAGAAACTAAACATAGAGATGTTAACTATCTGGTCCAAAGTCAAGTAGTTTATAAAGGCGGATACTGAACATCTAACCACTATGCTGTAATCTCAACATGCTAGATAGTCATTATAGAGTTAGCAGACAGGGGCTGGGTTGCCAGGAAATCCGTGTTTTAACCCTGGACCTACCACTAAAAATAATAAAATCAACCATGTAAATATTTGTGTTCTTTGTAGTTCAGAAAAAAAAGTCATCGCACGAGATGGAGTAAATCATACAACACATTTATTATTGTTCCATCAATCAATCAACATACAGCTTTCAAGTTCCCAATATGTCCCAGACACATTTCTAATTGGAGAACTGTAATTGTTTATTTATTTTTTCCATCTACCTTGAAATAGCAATCAACCCACAAGCTAAACAGCAGATATTTAAATGTTGTGGTTCCAAGAAAATGAAACTGAAAGAAGTCCTTTCAGTTCTTTTAAATGCAAAACAAACACATCTGCAGGCCAAATGGGTGATGCAGAAGCTTCATTTTAACCTAAATATTAAATCAGGAAAAGTATGTGTTAGGGTTGTGTCCTTTCACCATACTTATTCAATCTTTATGTTGAGCAAATACTCTGAGAAACTGGACTATAAGGAGAAGAATGTGGCATCAGGATTGAAGGAAGGCTAATTAACAACCTGTGATATGCAGATGACACAATTTTGCTTGCAGAAAGTGAAGAGGACTTGAAGTACTTGCTGATGAAGATCAAATATAGCCTTCAGTATGGATTACACATCAATAGAAAAAAAAAACAAAAATCCTCTCAGCTGGACCAATAAGCAACATCATGATTAATGGAGAAAAGATTGAATTTGTCAAGGATTTCATTTTACTTGGATCCACGGAAGCAGCAGCAAAGAAAACAGATGACAAATTGTATTGGACAACTCTGCTACAAAAGACCTCTTAAAGTGCTTAAGAGCAAAGATATTTTGAAGACCGAGGTGCACCTGACCCAAGCCATGGTATTTTCAATAGCCTCATATGCATGTGGGCCCTGAACAATGAATAAGAAAGATCTCAGAAGAATTGATGCCTATGAGTTGTGGTGCTGGCAAAGAATATTGAATGGACCATGGACTGCTAGAAGAATGAACAAATTTGTCTTAGAGGAAGCACTCTCTTCTTAAAAGTGAGAATGGCTAGACTTCATCTTTCATACTCTAGTCCCTGAAGAAAGTAAAGTAGAAGGTCAGTGAGAAAAGGGAAGACACTCAGCAAGATGGATTGGTACAGTGGCTGCAACAGTGGGCTCTAGCATAGCAAATATTGTGTGGATGGCACAGGACAAGGCAGTGTCTCATTCTGCTGTGCATAGGGTTGCTGTGAGTTGAAAATGACTCAAAGGCACCTAACAACAACAACAATTTGAAAGACAAAAAGGAAAGCAACAGAGCTTCTGTTGGTGATGTTATTTTGAGCAGGTGAATACTCTAGCCTTATTTGGGGAGCTTGAATGTTTCAGGCTTGACCATGTTGTGAGTACCAAGTCGGTCACATTGACAATACAAAAAAACGCTAAGGAAAATGCAGAATTTTCATACACAGCCCATTGCCTTCAGGGTTAAGTGCAAGTGCAAATCCAGCACCATCTGCTCTGTACCTAACTTTTCAGTCTGAATCTCCTTCTCTCATCTCCTCTTTACCCCCTTTGCAGCAGCCATACTGTCAGCCATAGCTGACTTAAGGGCATGTTCTCCTGCTCCAGGCCCAGAAATGGAAGGCATCACTGCATGAAACACGTCCCTCCCCCTTACTCACTTAAGGGTTTTTGGTGGTATTTTCTAGCTGCCCAGTTGTCACACACCCCACCCTACCCTTGCTTAGGTAGGTGTCCATGGTAGTTAAGTTGTGTGTCAACTTGGCTGGGCCTGGTTTTGAGTACCTGGGCTGCTGGATATAGTTATTCCCTATGATGAGATGGGAAATCAACTCCATGGTGGAATCTGCGGTGAGCAGCTGCCTTAGGGATGTGTCCTGCTTCCGGTATATAAGGAGAAGCATTGAGAAATGTCTCAGAGTGTTTTGGTTACCTAGTACCACTCTGACAGGAATATATACCACAAATGGGATGGCTTTAACAAACAGTTTATTCTCTTACAGTTTTGGAAGCTAGAAGTCTGAGTTCAAAGTCCCAGGTTATAGGGGCTGGGTGAAAGCCTCCCGACCTTGGGCTTCAGCTCTGCCTCTTGCTCCCAGCCCACTGAAGCTAGAGGCATCTCTTCACTCAGGCAGCTCCTGGCTGCTGAGGCTGACAACCCAAGGTCGACAAGTAAAAAGGAACAGTCCCAATATCACCAAACAACATGCAGGCCATTGATTCAAGTCCATTAAAAGTCCCAAGATTGGCAGATCATGGCAGGTTACTGAATGAAGACTTGGCTACATGCAGGATCCATGCATGCCAAAAAGCTAGAGACCATTCATTTCCAAAGCTGCTTCTTATATACGGGAAGCAGACCACTTCCCTAAAGCAGCTACTCAGCTGCTCGTGGCAGATTACACCATGAAGTTGATTGCCAGTCTCATCTAGGGGAATAACTACCATCAGCTGCCCAGCCACTCAAAACAAGGCCCAGCCAAGCTGACATACAATGTTAACTACCACTCAGAGCTTTTTGGCACACTTGGACCCTGCATGTAGCCAAGTCTTCATTCAGCAGCCTGCCATGTTTCCTGCTGATCATGGGACTGTCCCTGGACTTGTGTTGTTTGGTAATCTTGGGACTGTGCTATTTTATTTGTTGACCTTGGACTTGTCAGTCTTAGTAACCAGCAGCTGCTTGAGTAAAGAGAAGCCTCCAGCTTCAGTGCGCCAGGAGCAAGACACAGAGCTGAATGAAGCCCAAGGCTGAGTGCTTTCACCT
>NW_006921632.1:6445242-6445757 GCF_000298275.1 Orycteropus afer afer
GCACTCCACCACCATGTTGGCATGGAAAATCAGCAACAATTTAGTTGCTTCATCTCTGTCTAAAGTTCAGGACTTCCATTAAGAATATGTGAGGGGAAGAGGAGGGGACTGGTAGTGATACAGCAAAAATATACCTGTGAAAGGTATGGTTGTAATGTCTAGGACTTAAACTGAGAAATAACTGTTGCTAAGTTTCCTTGTGGATACTTCCCAAATGTTGGAGCATCTGTGCATATGGTTGGGGAAAAGTTACTAAAAACAAAATCTACTTCCAACCCAGAAAACCTTTACACAAAAAATAGAAGAGAAAGAAAAGGTTTATTACTAAATAAGCATTAAACTAGTATGTGATGCAACATGGGTAATCCACTAAAGAGATTGGGATGGCAAAAAGAAATCTTATCCTTCACAGAGTTAGGTGATACAACCCACTACATGTTTTCAACATAACGTTGCTAATTTTATATCTTTTAAGAGACTTGAAGTTATGCTAAACTCCTTATAGGAAACTGGGA
>NW_006921632.1:6449551-6462745 GCF_000298275.1 Orycteropus afer afer
CCTGGAGAGAACAATCATGGGAGAAGGAAGGGCTGCTTATGCACAGGGAGACAGCTCAGGGGGCAGGAGAGTATGGAGGGATGGACACTGGGAAGAGTAACTATGGGGAGGAAGTGAGAGGGGAGCTGTTGCATTGTGGTAAACTGTGGTCAATGACATGACACAAAGTATATGTGAACTGCTGTACGGAAAGTGGATTTGCTCTGTAAATCTTCACCCAAATCACAATAAATAAGTAAATAAATAAATAAAAAGAAAAAAGAACTGGAGGTCAGGTGACATGAAAAGAGAAGGGTAGAGAAAAGAGAGCAAGGTTAGCCAGAACTTCATTTATATACTAGAGGCAGGCCACACCCTCAACTAAATTCCCCTTTCAACTCGGTGGCTGCTCACATCATGCCACAAAATGGAAGGTTATTACCAAAGTACTGAAAATCAAAACCTAGCCGAGTTGATGCAATGCCATTAATCGTCACGTCTCCCAAGCAATTGAGGAAACATCCTTGATTTACATACTTTTCAAAGAGATGGACAGAGAATTTCCAGTTACAAGTTATCTAAAGTGTATTCTGAAAGAACAGGGGAAGACGGGCACCTTTTCCCTTCTTTTCAGGAGGGAGAATTAGAACTCCTTGTTTTCAATTTGTATTTGCCTTTGCAACAGCCAATCTCAAAGCTGTGAGAGGTCACTAAGGGGGCCCCAAGGAGAGTGCTCTTTTAGAGAAAAGATGAAAAGGGGATGAACTGAGGTCCCTGGGGCTTTTGCTAAGAGGACATGAAGCTGTAGGGGAGCAGAAGAGAGCTGGTAGGATAAAGACCGAGAGCGGAGGTGGGGCAGAAGGAAGAGAGAGACATGGTAGCTTGGCTGCTAACTGAAAGGTCGGTGATTCAAACTCACCAGTGACTGCATGACAGAAAGACTTGGCAAATCTTCTCCTGTAAAGATTACAGCCTAGGAAATCTTATGGGGCCATTTGACTTTGTCCTTTAGGGTTACTATGAGTCAGAATTGACTTGATGGCACACAACAACCTGGGGCTCAAGACTTTCTTAGAAGGCTCTTCACCTCTTATGTTCAATCAGGGATTCAAATATATTCCAGGGAGGGCTGTCCCCAAACTTCACTATGAAGCATCTGAGTCTCAGGGACAATTTTGTATCAATGTATATGTAAAAAATTGAGCCTAAGATGAAGAATCTGGCTTCCAGACACCACCTAGGGCTATATCTCTATTACTCATTCTCTTTGATCAAGTCACATTAATGCAATGGAGACAAGTTGAACTCTTAGAATAAGGTTAGATAAGAATAACTTACAAAAGAGCATATTTCCTTAGAGGAAACACTGCAAAAAAAAAAAAAAAAAAGCATGTTTCCTCATTATTCTATTTCAATCCCATAATGGGGACAGGATTCCAGAACAAAAGGTCATACCTAAACTGAGGCACAGATCAGGACTCTGCCACAGAGGGTGTACTATGGTTCCCAAAATTATGGAATCAGCAATAAAGTGAGTTCTTTTATCAAAGTTCTAGAGGAAAGCACTGTAGGCTTACTTGAAGCAACTTGCATTTATAAGAAAATTCCAGTGAGAGAGAACATTTTGGTGTGTGGATTCTCTCTTCCTTGCTGCATTCTTATGCCAAGCACAGTACCTGGCACCCAGTGGATAGCAACTGATGAACGAATGATTGAAATTTTAAAGGATCTCCAGCCAGATAACAAATCTCTGGTAGATAAGATAGCCAAGCCTGGTGCATTAATCCAACTCTATTTGTCTTAAAAAATGCATATCTAGCCTTTTCCCCTTATTCTCAAACCTAATTTTCCTTCTCTTCTCTTTAATCTCTTTGTTCGTTTATTTTAGCTTTCTTTCTCCCTCTAGATTTTTACCCATAAGCAATTTACTCCTTGCTGTATCATATTTTAAGGAAGAGGGAATTCCTTTTTGGTTAAAGATGTTATGGATTAAATTGTGTCCCCCCAAAAAACTGTGTTGGACTCCTAACCTCTATATCTGTTGTCTTAGGCTGGGATCTCTAGAAGAATAAAACAAGAGAAGTGTATGTTGTTGTTGTTGTTGTTGTGTACCGTCCAGTCACACCTGACTCATAGTGACCCCTCCTTGGGTTTCCGAGGCAGTATCTCTACAGAAGTAGAATTGCCCAACCTTCCTTCCGAGGAGTGGCTGGTGGGTTTGAACCACCAGCCTTCTGGTTAGCAGTCAAGTGCCTTAGCCACTATGCTACCAGAGCTCCCAAAGAAGTGTATATACGTGTGTATATATATAAAGAGAGAGACAGGGAGAGATAATAACAGAAAGATTTATTTCAAAGAAATGGCTCACACAGTTGTGGAGGTGGCAAGTCCCAAATCCATGAGTTAGGCATAAGGCTGGAGGTTTTTCCTGACTCACATGGTTGCAGGGGTTGACAAACCCCAAATCTGCAGGTCAGACAGCAGGCTGCTGGCTCACATCCCTATTGGGAGGAAGTGGGAGGGGAGCTGTTGCATTGTGGTAAACTGTGGTCAATGTCATGAGACAAAGTGTATGTGAACTGCTGTATGGAAAGTGAGTTTGCTCTGTAAATCTTCACCCAAATCACAATAAAAAAATAAAATAAAATAAAAAAACACAGAAGCAGGAATGGCTGAGCAGCTATGACAATCCTCCAGAAGTTTGTATGAAATTCTTAATTATTTCTGAGTAGTGGTCCAATGAGGGGTCGGTTTGAGTCAGGTCTGACTTGACAGCACATAACAACAACAACTAGAACAGTGGTCTTTTTATCAAGGGACCATAGAAAATGTTTTGGGGATGTTTTTCAACCCCACAAAGGTATTTTATAAAATTATGATATTGAGGATTATGATCTCCATGAAAGGGTTGAAGAAACTAATAAGTACTACTGTATAAAGCTAGGAATCCAGTCAGACCTGCTTTAAATGCATATCTTTAAGTGTCTGTTTAATAGTAATTATTGCTATGCATATTTTCCATTTCACCTACAAATATTTCAGTATGTATCTATAAATGTCATGGACTCTTGAAAAATATAATAAATTATGATTATCAGACAAAAAAGCAATTAGTAATTCTTTTAATGATATTAAATATTTAGTCAATATTAATATTTCCCTGAAAATTTTAAAGGTATTTGATCAAATCAGGATCCAAATATGATCCATACATTCATTACAATTAGTTTGCATGAATTTGTTAATCTATAGATTTCTTCTCCTCTCTGTCTCTGAACTTACTTGCAAAGGAAATAAAGTCCTTTGTCTGTTAAGTTCACAAGTCTAGATTTTTCTTACTGTATCCCCAAGGTGTCAGGTAACATTGTGTTCCTCTTGTCTCCTGTTTTATTTGAGATTGATACTTGATTCTAGAAACCTGAACAGATTTATCTTTTTGGTAAGAACACTTTATCCAAGAGAATGTGTATGTAGCATACTGCCTAGGCTTTTGACTCCTAACAGAAGGCTGGTGGTTCTAACCCACCAGCCACTCCTCAGATGGAAGACTGGGCAATCTACTGTCCATAGAGATACCACCTTGGAAACTGAGGAGGAGTGGCTAGGAGTTGGATTTGACTCCACGGCAGAGTTGGTTTTATTTTTATCAGAAGGAATGTAAGGTCCAGACATCTCTTTTTCAGAGTTTTGCATCCATTGATAATCTTGGCCCCAATTCCTTATATTATGAAGGGTGGCAGAATGGTGATATGTTATCAGTCCTCTGTTTATTAGCTGCAATTCTTCTAAAAAGACATGTGTCCTCTCATCTACTGAAAAACCAAAGAAACAAACTCATTGCTGTTGAATCAATTCTAACTCATAGTGACTCTATAGAACCGCCCCATAAGGTTTCCAGGGCTATAAATCTTTACAGACTCTGACTACCACATCTTTATTGCATGGAGTGATTGATGGGTTCAAACCACAAATCTTTCAGTTAGCAGCAGGACACTTAACTGCTACATCACCAGGGCTCCTTCTCATTTACTAGTATAATGTACTTTACTACTTGTAAAATGCACTTCTCATCTATTAGTTACCCTGAAGTACATTCATTTTATAAGGTGGGATAAATGCTTGATTCTTTCTCTTTATTTACCGTATCTTTAAAAAAAAGGGTTGGTTGCCTAGCATCTTCCAGAAGTTACCAGCAAGGTGACCTGTGCTGTTGTAGTTATTTTATCTGTTTGTACATTCAAGTTTTGTTTTCAGAGTACAGACTATGAGGCTAGAGTGACTTGGATCAGCATCCCAGTTCTGCCTGTTACTAATCATGTGACTTGGAGTTAGTCATTTAACCTTTCTGAGCCTCCCCTGCCTCATTCTAAATTGAGGGGATTTAACAGTATCTTCATCACAGGGTTGTCTTGAGGATAAAATTAATTATGTAAAACACTTGGAAAATATTTGGTATGTAATAAGCCCAATATTAGCATTTGTCATCTTTAAGTATTGTTGTTCTTATTATTGTTGCTTTTACGTAATCTTGAGTGGATCCTGGTTTTTTTTTTTTTTTTTTGGTGTCATTGAGTTGATTTGGACTACACCAACACTTTGAGATAGAGCAGAAAATCCCATAGGATTTTCTTGGCTATAATCTTCACAGAAGTGGATTGCCAAGTCTTTCTCTTACAGAGTCACTAAAAAAAACCTCACTGCCCTGCAGTCGATCCGACTCATAGCGATCCCTCCTTAGGTTTCCGTAGCAGTATTGTTACGGAAGTAGATTGCCCAACCTTCCTTCCCAGGAGTGGCTGGTGGGTTTGAACCTCCAGCCTTCTGGTTAGCAGTCAAATGCCTTAGGCACTACTCCACCAGAGCTCTCACAGAGTCACTGGGTGAGTTCAAACTGCCTACTTTTCAGTTGCCAGTTGAACTCACAACTGGTTGTACCACCAGGACTCCTTGAGTGGATCCTACAACAAAACCAAACCCATTGCCATTGAGTTGATTCCAACTCTTGGCGACCCCATTGGGATTGCAAGGCTGTAAATCTTCATGGAAGTAGATTGCCTCATCTTCCTCCCATGAAGCAGCTGGTAGGTTTGAAATGCTGACCTTCTGGTTAGCTGCCAAATCCCTTACCCATTACACCACGAGTTCATTAGGCTATGGTATTTTTAAAAATCTCCCTGAGTGATTCTAGTATGAAGCCAGGGTGGAGAAACATGATTGTGAGTTTTAATGAGATAATGTTTACAAAGCAAGAGAAGTAAGATGAGTGTATTTTGCATTTTTAAAAGACAATTCAGGGATTGAATCTCTGTTCCTTGACTCACTAAAAGTATGAGCTTTAATCTTCCTAAGCCTCAATTTCTTCACCTTAAATAAGATGAATAATAGCACAGGGTTCAGACTGACTGTAAGGAATAGTTCTGTACAGTGTCTAGACATATTAAGTGTCCAGTTAGCATTAGCTGTGATGTATGGAAAATGGCACAACAGGCCATGGCTGATGTACCCAGTGGATGCTCCTCTCCTGGTCTAGTTTTCTCTGCCTTTTCACCATTTCTTTATTCACACCAAAAAGGTACTAGTACCAACACCTGTTGCTGTTGGGTGGATCTCAACTCATGGCAACCCCATGTGTATCAGAATAGAACTGTGTTCCATAGAGTTTTCAATGGCTGATTTTTTGAAAGTAGGTCAGGTCTTTCTTCCAAGGCACCTCAGGGTGGACTCAAACCTTCACCTGCTAACCTTTTGGTTAGCAGGGAGCACATTATCCATTTGTATCACCCGCTGACTAAAAAGGTAAGCACTAAGATTTCAGAAAAATATATTCCTCAGAAACATCTGTACTGGAAAGTTCACAGGGCTCAGTGTAATAAGCAGCTGTGTAAACTTATGCTCCACTAGTTCATAATGGGATATTTTAATTTAAATTTCATTTTAAAAGGAAAAATCTTCACATGGGCTGAGCAAATAAAGACCATCTGAACAGCTGAATGGCTAGGTCCAGACGGATGCTTTGTTACCTTATTTGTACTCCCTGCCTTATCTGATGTTTCTTTCTTCTTCCTGTTTCACAGCTTTATTTGTTTTTGTTATCTGTCCATTGTATATTTTTGCCATTTCATTTGAGATGCTGTGTACTCTGGTGGCATAGTGCCTAAGGCATTTGACTGCTAACAAGAAGGCTGGCAGTTCAAACCCACCAACCACTCCTTGGAAGAAAGATTGGGCAATCTACTGCTGTAGTAATACTGCCTCGGAAACCCAAGGAGGGGTTGCTATGAGTTGGATCCAACTCGACAGCAGTGAGTTTCGTTTGGTTTGGTGCTTAAATAGAAGGTGTTTTGTTTTCTTCATATCTTAATTTGTCATCCATATAGACAACAGTTAAGATCGTTTTTAAGAGACAGATGCTGAGGGATGAATTATTGATCAAACCATAACCAATTTGGAAGATGAAATGCATTTGCTAAATCAGTTTTTTTATTTTTATTTATTTATTTATTTTAACTTTTCATTCTTCAACTCTAGATATCAGTCAAGAATAGAGAAAAATGTTAGATATACATGTAGGACTAACTGGAAAAGTCAGATAATTTTTTAAGACAATTGTTCCCAATCCTTCCAATACTGATATACCCTTTTATACCCCCCCCCACAGGCCCTGTATTTTGAAAAAAATGAAGATACCAAATTGCATTTATCAATATTTAATTTATTTCTCAATTTTTTATTAATCAAAGTCATCTAACTGCCAACCAAAACATCCAATCAATATGAGACAACAGAGGTTACTATACTGAGTTGCTTTAATTCCGGCTAACAGCAAGAAAATCTTTCAACAGAAACCATCTTTAATCTGAAAACAAGATACCGCATTTTCTTCCCTGACATGAACAATGAGGATGCTGATTCTGGTGTTCAGGGCCCCTTCAACTTTGCTTTCAACCTGCAGTAGGCAGAATAATAGCCCTCTAAGGAGCTCTGGAGGAGCTCTGACAGCATAGTGCCTAAGGCACTTGACTGCTAACCAGAAGGCTGGTGGTTCAAACCCCCCAGACACTCCTCAGAAGGAAGGCTGGGCAATCTATTTCCGTAGTGATACTGCCTCGGAAACCCAAGGAGGGGTCCCTATGATTCGGGTCCCTCTAGATAGCACATTACAACAACAACAAGGAGCTCTGGTGGTGTAGTGCCTAAGACATTTGACTGCTAACCAGAAGGCTGGTGGTTCAAACCCACCAGCCACTCTGCAGAAAGAAGCCTGTGAAATTTACTTCCATAAGGATATACCCAAAAAGTCAGAAGGATAGTGAGGCTCCACTTTCATGGGCTGTATTCATACTGAAAATCAAGATCAAGTGAAGTTTTGCCTTTCTGCTCCACAGGACGTTTCTCTCCTCCCTGAGCTCGCCTTAAGATATCTGCATTACTGTTTGACAGGTATACCACCCTAGTCAAACTCCCTACCTGGAACTGCCCCCAGAGCAGGTTGAGCCCAGCTGGTATGTGGCCAGGAGCTTGGCACCAGAAGCTATCATCAGTAAGGTAAAACTAACCTGTCTCGTCTAAACCCAACTCACATTTCCTGTTGGTGAACAATCCAACGCTTGGTGAATTCTGCTTCCCAATGATCGGAAGAGCCAACGTGGAAGGATCAAAAAGGGACGTTTCTATGAACGCTTGGCTGCCACAATATCATTAATATCACATGAAAGTAAAATCTTACTGAAGATAATTAAAAAATCGTTGTAGCAGTATATTGACTGAGAACTTGCAGATGTGAAAGCTGGATTCAGAAGATGACGTGGAATGAGGGATATCATTGCTGATGTCAGATGGATCTTGGCTCAAAGCAAAGAATGCCATAAAGACGTTTACTTGTGTTTTATTGACTATGCAAAAGCATTTGATTCTGTGGATCAAAACAAATTTTGGATAACATTGAGAAGAATGGGAATTCCAGAAGACTTGATTGTACTCACAAGGAACCTGTACATAGACCAGGAGGCTGTCATTCGAACAGAACAAAGGAACACTGCATGGTTTAAAATCAAGAAGGGAGTGCATCAGGGTTGTATTCTTTCCCCATACTTATTCAATCTATATGCTGAGCAAATAATACAAGAATCTAGACTATATGAAGAAGAATGTGGCATCAAGATTGAAGGAAGAATCATTAACCTACAATATGCTGATGACACAACTTTGCTTGTTGAAAGTGAGGATGACTTGAAGCACTTACTGATGAAGGTTGAAGAATACAGTCTGCAGTATGGATTACACCTTAATATAAAGAAAACAAAAATCCTCACAACTGGACCAATAAGCAGCATCACGATAAATGGAGAAAAGATTGAAGTTGTCAAAGACTTCACATTCTTTGGTTCTACAATTGACGCCAATGGAAGCAGCAGTCAACACCAGGCAATTCGGCTGCAAAGGACCTCTTTTAAGTGCTGAAGAGCAAAGATGTCTCCTTGAGGACTGACACAAGCCATGGTATTTTCAATCGCCTCATATGCATGTGAGAGCTGGACAATGAACAAGACTGAAGAAGAGCCGATGCTTTTGAGTTGTGGTGTTGGTGAAGAATGCTGAAAGTACTATGCACTCCTAAAAGAGCTAACAAATCTGTCCTGGAGGAAATGCAGCCAGAACACTCCGTGGAAGCAAGAATGGCCAGAATTCGCCTTACATACTTTGATCAAGTCATCAGAAGGGACCATTCATTGGAGAAGGATGTCACGCTTGGTAAGGTGGAGGGTTGATGGAAGAGGGGAAGGCCCTCAATGAGATGGATTGACACAATGGCAGTGGCAATGGGCTCAAGTATAGCAAGGATCATGGAGCTGGCATGGACCGGGTGGTGTTTTGCTCTGCTGTGCATAGTGTCACTATGAGTTGGAGACAACTCGACAGCACCTAACAATAACAAGGATTTACCACCTCAGAAACCCAAAGGAGGTCACTATGAGTCGAATTTGACTCAATGGCAGTGAGTTTGGTTTTGGGTTTGGTTTTAAAATGTCCATGTCCTAATCCCTGGAATCTAGGATTATGCTAGGTTACATGGCAAAGGAGAATTAAGGTGGAATAAAGTTACTAATTAACTCACTTTAAAATGGGGAGATTATCTTGGATTAACTGGATGTGTCCGCCATAATGAAAAGGGTCATTACATTGAAGAAAAAGAAGGCTGCCTGCCAACCTTGAGCTTGTTAACCCCTGCAGCTGCATGAGTTGGGAAGAGCCTCCAGCTTGAAGTTTGATCCAAGAACTTGGGATGTGCCAGCTTCTATAAGTGTGTGAGCCATTTTCCTAAGATAAATTTCTCTATGTGTACATATAAACTTTACTGGTTTTGCTTCTCTAGAGAACCCAGCTTAACACATTTGGTACAAGGAGTGGTTCTAGAGAGACAAAATCTAAACTAGTTCTCACCAATGTTGTTTTGGTTCTCCAATTTGTTTAAATGTAAAGGTACTGGTGATTCTGCCTCCATTAGTAAAGAGGGCCCTGCTAATCTGTGGCATAAGGTTGTTGTTGTTGTTGTTGTTTGCCGTCGAGTCGGCCCCGACTCATAGCGACCCCTCCTTGGGTTTCTGAGGCAGTATCACTACAGAAGTAGGATTGCCCAACCTTCCTTCCGAGGAGTGGCTGGTGGGTTTGAACCGCCAGCAAGATTAATATGCAAAATAGCACCACCAACTGATCAAGTATTTTTTGAGAAGTGAGGCTCTGAGTGATTGCATATTTGATACTTTTCTGTAATTTTGTCAGTATGAGGAGTATAAGGAAGCTGGTTGGTTGGTCCTACTTATTCTAGACAACGTGGTGAAAGAGCGAGATGAGTTCAGGGCTGCTGACTCACAGCTCAAGCGTCACATAAAAGACCTCAGTGTTTCCAATTGTGCTCTGAAAGAAAGCCTTATTTCTTCTATTAACGGAGCTGATATTGTTGAAAACCAAATCCAGAGTCTTATTGTAAGAGTGGCTGAATTACAATGCCAATTAAATTGCCAACCCAGAATGGTGTTTGAAATTAAAGTGAGGGCATTGATTGGGAAAAAATGGGACCCTGAAACCTGGAATGGGGATATATGGGCAGATAGTCAGGAAGATCAGGATATTGAGCCTGTAAATTCTGTTGAATCCCTCCCATCTGAAGGGATTACTATAAAACCATCATCCCCTCCACCTTGATTTGATGGGATTAACCTAGCTGTTCTTGCTGGGTTATTGCCCGAGGCAGAGGCCATGGAAGACATTACTGAATATTCTCAGGAACTGCCCAAATCACCCATTGTTACTGCTAGACCTATAATTAAAGTTAAATCCAAACGAACCCCAAAAGGTGAAATACAAAGTGTGACTGAGGAGGTGGTATGCTCCACCTGAAAAGACCTACTCGATTTTGCTAACATGTACAGACAGGAACCTGGAGAATACGTATTGGAATGGCTACTGAGGGTGTGGGATAATGGTGCAAGGAACATAACATTGAATCAGTCTGAGTTTATTGATTTAGTGCCTAAGGCACTTGACTGCTAACCAGAAGGCTAGCGGTTCAAACTCACCAGCCACTCCTCGGAAGGAAGGTTGGGCAATCTACTTCCATAGTGCTACCACCTTGGAAACCCAAGGAAGGGTTGCTATGAGTCGGGTCCGACTCGACAACACATAACAACAACAATAGGGTCATTGTGAGAGTGGTGTAAGAAAGCCTGGACTGGCAATTGCTGGCTGCAGTGCAATGAATTGCTTAATATGGCCCTCCCAGCCATAGTTCTCCATCTTGTGATGCAAATCCTAGCCTCTATGTTTGTTGTTGCTGTTGTTGTTATGTGCCGTCGAGTCAGACCTGACTCATAGTGACCCCTTCTTGGGTTTCCAAGGCAGTATCACTACAGAAGTAGATTGCCCCTGGGTTTGAACCGCCAGCCTTCTGGTTAGCAGTCAAGTGCCTTAGCCACTATGTTACCAGAGCCTCTATGTTTAGGGTGGGATATATCTTGAATCCTGCCTTGCTGGAGGACGTGACTCAAGTCACCACCCTTAGTTTCACTGAGGGTGTATATGTGAATGTACTGGGAAATTTCTCTCTCTCTTGCTCCAGATGCAGCATTTTGTTCATCATCATCTCACCCCTGGACTTGAGACAGGAGCCAGTCTCCTGGCCTGATGGTTTCAGTTTGCTAGCTCCTGAAACCACAAGTGTGAGAAGAATCCCCATGACCTATGCCTGACCCATAGTTTTGGGACTTGCCAGCCTCCCAGCCTTCACCACCTTGTGAGTCATTTCCTTGACAGTTTGTGAGTACTGTGAGGCATTACAATGAAAAACAGAACCCTAAAACAGGAGGAAGGGTGTTAAGTGAAGGAGGAGAAGTTGATTTTAGCAATGGAGTGGTACAGCAGTTTGGAAAAGTTGGACATTTGAGACATCTTTAACCTCCATCTCATAGGGACCAACCTTGTCCTGATCCTTGTAAAAGAAATTATTTGAGCACTGCCTATAAAGATGGAAGAGGGCTAAGAGCCAAGGGTGTGACTAACTTCTAGTGGGAAAGGTAACCACATGGATTATTCTTTAGTGCTTCCAGAAAGGAATGCAGCCCTACTAACACCTTGCTTTTAGTCCAGGGAGACCCATATTGGACTTCTGGCCTCCAGAGCTGTAACATAATAAACTCGTGTTATCTTAAATCATCCAGTTTGTGGTAGTTTGTTACAGCTGCCAAAGAAAATTAACCCACAAACTTCTTTCCACAAAACTGTTAACCACCACTGCCTTTCACAGGCCCTGTGTTCTGGCCCAAGTGACCTTTTCAACAGTCTTCTCCCCATCCCCCCTCCAATAAACCAGTTACCATTGCATTGATGCTGATTAATGGCAACTTCATGTATGTCAGAGAAGAACTGTGCCCCATAGGATTTTCAATAGATGATATTTTGGAATTAGATTGTCAGGTTTTGCCTCTGGGTAGACTCAAACTTCCAACCTTTCTGTTAGCAGCTGAGTGTATTAACTGTTTGCACACCCAGTGACTTCATTAATAGTCCCAAGCATGATCTTCTACCTGTTTCTGGATCCTTGTTTATGCCTTCTCTCACGGGGATGTCACATCCCTTATCTCAGCAGAGGTAAATCCTATCTATCTTTTAGGATGAGCTCATGTATTTGCTCTGCCCCAGGGGCTCCCTTTAGCCTACATCTATTTGGTGCAATTTTCCTCTCCTTTGAGCTCCTGTAACACTATAGTTGACTCTCTCCTGGCACTGAATCATGTTTCTTCCTGGACTAGAGTTATTTGTGCATATGTCATGTCTTCTCTACGAGATTTCAAACGCCTTGATGACAAAGCCAATGTTTGATTCACATCTGTTGTTGTTAGGTGCCATCGAGTCGTTTCCAACACATAGCGACCCCATGCCCAGCTGAACGAAACACTGTCGATCCTGGGCCAGCTCCATGATCCCTGCTATAATTGAGGTGATTATCACAGCCACTGTGCCAATCCATCTTGTTGAAGGCTTTCTCCTCTCCCTCGACCCTCCATCCTACCAAGCATGACATCCTTCTCTAGGGAATGGTCCCTTCTGACAACATGACCAAAATAGGTGAGATGAAGTCTGGCCATTCTTGCTTCCAAGGGGTATTTCGGGTGCACTTCCTCCAGGACAGATCTGTTAGTTTATTTAGCAGTCCATGGTACTTTCAGCATTCTTTGCCAGCACCACAACTCAAAAGCATCGACTCTTCTTTGGTCTTCCTTATTCACTGTCCAGCTCTCACATGCATCTGAGGTGATTGGAAATATCATTGCTTGTGTCAGGTGCACCTTAGTCCCCGAGGAGACATCCTTGCTCCTCAGCACTTGAAACAGTTCCTTTGCAGTTGACTTTCCCAATGCTACATGTCATCTAATGTCTTGACTGCTGCTTCCATTGGCATTGATTGTAGAACCAAGTAACATTGACATTGCTTGAATTCTTTGACAACCTCAATCTTCTCTCCATTTATTGTGCTGCTGCTCATTGGTCCAGTTGTGAGGATTTTTGTTTTCTTCATATTGAAATGTAAACCATATTGCAGACTGTATTCTTCAACCTTCATCAGTAAGTGCCTCAAGTCATCCTCACTTTCAGCAAGCAAAGTTGTATCATCTGCGTATCTCAGGTTATTAGTGATTCTTCCCCCAATCCTGATGCCAC
>NW_006921632.1:6464623-6466330 GCF_000298275.1 Orycteropus afer afer
ATACTTCGTACATTCCATGTTCTGATGATTAATGGATGTCTGCAGCTGTTTCTCTTCAATTTGAGTGGTGCCACATCAGCAAATGGAGGTCTCAAAAGCTTTACCTTATCCATAGGAGTAAGGCTGGGTTTACTCAGATGATGCAGCTCTTTCCCAGTCCTATTTTGAGAGCCTTCTAACCTAATTGGACTATTCTAAAGTTGTGACAGTGTTTCTTTGCTATACATAAGGTTTTACCTGGCCAATTCTTTGGGAAGTGGACGGCCTCTTCCTTCTTCCTAGTCTGTCTCAGTCTGTAAGCTGGGCTGATACCTGTGCACCATATGCATCCCGGTGGGTTTGAAACACGAGTGGCTCAGCCTCAAAACTCACATCAACACGTCACCATGGTAGGACAAACCGACAGGTTTGTCTTCCTGTTGCAAACCTCTCATACCACCCTTACCTGGGTCCTTGAAGATGACTCCTCCTCTGTCCAGATTCCTGGACTTTTAATCCCCTTTCTCCCTCTCTCCCATCCCGCTGCTTTGGGTGTGCCTGGACTCTCTCTCCTCACCTGGATTTCTGTGTCTGACTTCTCCTCTGTCCTGTTTCCTGGGCCTTTTAATCCCCTTTCTCCTGCTCTCCTGCCCTGCTGCTTTGGGTGTACCTGCGTACCCTCTCCTCACCTGGATCCCTGCAGCTGACTGGTCCTCTGTCCGGGTTTCTGACTTTTAATCCCCTTTCTCCCACTCTCCTGCCCTGCTTCTTTGGGCGTGCCTGAGTTCTCTCTCCTCACCTGGACCCCTGCGACTGACTGCTCCTCTGTCGTGGTTCCTGGGCCTTTCAATCCCCTTTCTTCTGCTCTCCCGCCCTGCTGCTTTGGGCGTGCCTGGGTTCTTTCTCCTCACCTGGATCCCTGCAGCTTAATTTAATACATAAATTCACATCTAAATCTCCTAAATTACCTAGCCCAATACATTCATGTCCTATGAACTTAGCATATAACCATAGTCCTTTATAGGTATGTGCATGTATGTACATGTGTGAAAGGGCAGAAGGTGGCATTCTCCTCTGAATCTCCTCCAACCTCATCAAGGGGAAACAGCATCACCATCAGCATCCCAAGGCTTATTCCTATGAGGCAAGACATGCCACCACCCTCAAGCGTTTTTGCCAATTTTGATACCAACTGTTCCTCCCATGGCAGTCATTATTCCTCTGTTGGGTTCAATAATTCATTGCAATGGTCACACAGAACTGAGACAATACTCATGATTATGGGGTTTATTAGGGAAATAACAGGTTGCAATTCAGATTAAGGAACACACTCAGGATGCAGTTCATCAATCAAGACAGTCTCCCCTCTACTATGCCTTCAGTCATGCCTCTCTTTGGCCCTTGGCCTCTAGGCCTGGACTCTGCCCTGCTTGAGCAAGTGCTACAAAGTTCTTTATATCTGCAGATAGTTGTACCTAGGTGCTCCTCACTTTGCCATCAAGGCTCCTGCCCAAAGACATTCAGCTTTCTTGCTCCATGGGTTGCCAAGGCCATTTCTCTGTCTCATGCTTCTTGGTTTTGCTGCTGCCATCTCTCTGCTGTTTTTCTACCAACTCTCTGCTGGTCTCTCTGCCAAGAGTCCAATGCAGGATCTGGGGTCCTAAGACATGCTCCACTCCACCTCAAGCTCTTCACTCTTGATGGCAGTAAGTTCATTTTAAGCCTAGC
>NW_006921632.1:6466550-6468403 GCF_000298275.1 Orycteropus afer afer
CCTACTTCTGTAGTGATACTGCCTCGGAAACCCAAGGAGGGGTCGCTATGAGTCGGGGCCGACTCGACGGCAAACAACAACAACAACAACAACCCACATAGCATAGTGCCTAAGGCACTTGACTGTTAACCAGAGGCTGATGGTTCAAAGCCACCAGCCACTCCTCAGAAGGAAGATGGGGCAATCTACTTCCGTAGTGATACGGCCTCGGAAACCCAAGGAGGGGTCGCTATGAGTTGGGTCCGACTCAATAGCATATAACAACAACAACAACAACCCACACAAGGACACCATGTACCTTAACATTACTAACAAGCTATCCAATCCCCTTGGTGGGCCACAGGCACCTCATATTTGCATAGCTCCACTCACTCATCTGGTGGGAGTACTAAGATCATGGCTAGAAGAGCCATACAAATTCACTACACCACACTATGCATGTGAACATGTGTGTGTAAGTATATGTATATACGTATGTTTATATGTATATATGCAAATGACACTGTAGAGCAAACATATGCCTTCACAGGAGTAGGAAAAAAACAACCAAGGTTTTTGTTTTACCAACTGTGACACACGTTAAGTGTCTTGAACACATCTTTTTTTATAGGTACGTGAACACCTTGATCACCTATTTCTTTGTAGAACTGAATTGAAACAATGGATGAGTATGGGAGAGTTTATTCCTTGAATTAAGAGATTTACATTAAAAGTAGGGAGTTGTCTCAGAAATACCTCTGTGAACGTTCACAGGATCTGAGTAAAGGAGAAAAATTGGGAGGCAAGTGAACAATAAGTAGTTCTTGGGCCAACAGCCTTATTTTTCATTCTTTCTGGGACCCAGCCACTAGAGAATGATGCTAATCTGGCTCTTGGTGGTTAGCTCATTCTGGAATTAAGGAAATGGACTCAGAGTAAAGTACAATTTTGTTTCACTCTGCAACCAAAAGAAAGTTGTTTAAAATAAGTCTAATAAAGGGCATAACTTATGATTAATTCTAAAAAGAACTAAAAAAACTCACTGATTCATAGCAACCCCTCTTCAGGTTTCCAAGGCGGTATCACTACAGAAGTAGATTGCCCAACCAGTTTATGCCCAATGAATATTTTTTGTTGTTGTTGAATTAATTATAATAAAAGGAGTAAAATTACAAGGCATAAAGAACATCAAATTCACATTTTATTTAAAATTTTTACAATCAAAATAATATATAACCAAAACCAAACTCACTGCCATTTAGTCGATTCTGACTCATAATGACCCCTCATTGGGTTTCTGAGGTGATAAATCTTTATGGAAGTAGATTGCCCAATCTTCCTCCCATGGGTTGGCTGGTGGGTTTGAAATGTGCAAAGACATGGAGTTGGAAAGCTAAAAGGGAAGAACACACTTGGCATTTCTCAAGCTGAAAGAACTGAAAAGGAAATTTAAGCCTCAAGTTGCAATATTGAAAGACTTTATGGCCAATATAATGAATGATGCAGGAAACATCATAACAAGATGGAAGGAATACACAGAGTCACTGTACCAAAAAGAATTGGTCAATGTTCATCCATTTCAAGAGGTGGCAAGATCAAGAACCAATGGTACTGAAGAAGGAAATCAAAGCTGCACTGAAGGAATCCGTGAAGCAACATATGATAAATGAAGAAAAGACTGAAGTTGTCAAAGACTTCCTATTACTTGTTTCTGTAATCAACACTAATGGAACCAACAGTCAAGACATCAGACAACGTATTGCATTGGACAAATCTGCTGCAAAAGACCTCTTTCAAGTGCTGAAGAGCAAAGATATCTCTTTGAAGACTAAAGTGTACCTAATCCAAGCCATGGTATTTTCAATCACCTCATA
>NW_006921632.1:6468892-6475793 GCF_000298275.1 Orycteropus afer afer
CTACTATTATTCAAATTTATGCACCAACCACCATATATATCCATATATATAAAATCCAAAGATTATTAGTGGTTATCAGGGGTAGGAGAGAGGAGGAAAGGGAAAGCTTTTGTTTGGGGGAACACTGAGTTTATCCTAATAGGTGGTGAGATATTTTGGGAAAGGATAACAATAATGGTGGTACAATATGAAAAATGTGATCAATGTCCCTGATTTGTAAATGTGGAAGTTGTTTGGAAAATGTCTTGTGTATGTTTACCACAATAAAATTTTAAAAAAGAAAAAAAAAAATATGTTTCTAATTGTTATAAAAGTTCGTCCTAGAGACTGGCTTATCTTGGCATCCAGTGAGATTGCTGTAGGAGTTCAAGTTGTTGGAGGTGAGACTGTGCTTATTTTCCACGGGAATAAAAAGAATTTCATAATATTATGTTAAAATGGCAGAACATTATGCCATGTATTCCTTCTGTTTTCATAATTTTATGGCCAAGTAAACCCTGTGAACTGAGATCACAAAAAGAGGAAGGCTGTAACTTCCCACTGCTGGGATTTACTGGACCAAGTTCTTTGAAGTTGTGGACTGTATTTGAAGACAGTGATTGATTTTTAATATTAAAAAACACAAGTGTGTTTGGATATGGCTAGGGTGTCCCTATGAGAAACTGGAGCAGGTTCAATTGTGCTCCCCTGTTTTTCAGGGACTCCCTCACTCTTCTACCACTTTTACCTGCTGTTATCACTGCCATCATTTTGCTCCCTGCTGTCCAATCATTGTCCTAATTCCAAAATATCTTTCTAGCTCAACTGTCATCAAAGATCACCAGTCCTTGGAAGGGACATGAGCAGGGCTTCTGGGGTGCTGGTAATGTTTTGGAGATCTGGGTCTGGTTACACAGGTGTGTTCAATTTGTGAACATTCATTGAGTTCCATATACGATTTGTGCACTTCTGAATGTATACTATATTTCAATGAAAAAAAATGCTCTACCTCACTTTGTTGTTGTTGTTATGTGCCGTGGAGTCAGACCTGACTTATAGCGACCCCTCCTTGGGTTTCCGAGGCAGTATCACTATGGAAGTAGATTGCCCCATCTTCCTTCCGAGGAGTGGCTAGTGGGTTTGAACCGCCAGCCTTCTGGTTAGCAGTCAAGTGCCTTAGCTACCTCACTGTTGTTGTTGTTATGTGCCGTAGAGTCGGCCCCGACTCATAGCGACCCCTCCTTGGGTTTCCGAGGCAGTATCACTACGGAAGTAGGATTGCCCAAACTTCCTTCCGAGGAGTGGCTGGTGGGTTTGAACCGCCAGCCTTCTGGTTAGCAGTCAAGTGCTGGGAGCTCTGGTAGTATAGTGGCTAAGTATGTGATACTGCCTCGGAAACTCAAGGAGGGGTCGCTATGAGTCGGGGCCGACTCTACGGCACACAACAACAACAACAGGACCCAACTGCAGCAGCAGCTACCTCACTAGTAATCAGAAAAAGGCAAATTACATCACAACACAATACAATTCAAAGAATGTAGTTCTGTATCTCATTCTCTTAGAAATCTCAATCAGCCAAGAGATGATGATAAAGGATTTCAATCAAATATTTTAAAAATCATGCTATTATCTCTTAGATAACAATGTGCTCTAATCCAGTTTAAATGAAGGCTCTTTACAAAGTAAGCTAATTTAAAAAATGAAGTTAATGATGGAGACTCCAGCAGGCCAAAGGATGAGGTCGTTTTCAGGCCTTTGGGAGCGCCCCAAAATTACAGGTCTTAGAAAGTTATTTCATCTATGCAGTAAATCAGTCAGGCTGCGTAAATCTATATGGGCTTCCGTGGATAAAAAGATTCTTTAAGCTAGTTCTTCCTCTCTCTCTCTCCTTCTCTTCTTCCTTTACTTTCTTTCTTTCTAGAATGAAACTAACAAAATCACAACATCAAAATGGCTGGTTATACATTTGACTTATACATCTGCAATGGTTATACATCTGTAATAGAAGGCCATTCTGTGGAAAAATAAAATGTTTTGTCTCCAGATAAACAGGTCTCTTTGTGGGACCATAATTTCTAGTTCTTGTAACTGTTGCCCTAGTAAAGCAGTTATTTTAGGTATTTTTAACGTTTTTCCTAAAATAAAAATTAGACCCAAGAATAACACCCCTCCCCCACCCCAGGCCTGCCAAAGACTAATCCAATCCTAGTGTAGTTTTAGTTCTTTTCTTCTCAGAGTCCAGAAATTGATATAGGCCACAGATGCAGTTTTGTTTGTATTTATTGACTCTTTACTATATGCCGGGCATTACTCTAACTGCTTTACAGATACTATACCATTTTAAAGTAACAATCTTGGGAGGTGATGTGGGGTAGTGAATTACTTGGTATGACTTTTCTAGCCATGGTTTTTGTGACTCTCACCAGATTACTGGGTGGGACCATGCAAATAACAGGTATGGAACTCTAATGTGAGGATTGCTTCATTCTGCTATGCTGATGGACTTAAAATGAGCTCTCCTAGAGGCAAAAAGAGGGATCCCACTGTCTTCAAAAGGAAAGAGCTGGAGGTGGAGTGGGTGGAGAGCATCCTTGGACCCAAGATGTCTGCACTAGGCCTCCTTGGCAGAGATGCCCAGCTGAGAGGCAGGAGCAATGGAACCAAGAGGCACCAGACAAAGCAGCAAGCTTTCTGGCCTACACAGAGAGAAAGCTGAGTGCCTTTGGGCAGGAGGCTTGCTGGTGGGTTGGGGTGCACCTAAGTATACCTATTGGCAGAGCTAAATGGGCTTTGTAACACACTTGCTGGAGTAGGGCAGAGGCCAGTCAGAGAGGCCAAGGGCCAGAGAGGCATGCCTGATGCCATAGAAGAGGTGAGACTGTCCTGATCAAAGAATTGTATTCTGAGAGCCTTCTTGAACCTGAGCTGTAGCCTGTTATTTTCCTAATAAACCCCATAATCGTGAGTATTGTCTGTGAGTTCTGCATGGCCATTGCAACAAATTATTGAACCCAGCAGAGAAGTAGTGAGTGCCGTGGGAGGGACAGTTGGTGTCAGAATTGGTAAAAAAGGTTGGAGGGTGGTGGCATGTCTGGCCTCATGTCTGGGCTGTTGTTAGTGACTCTGTTTCTCCCTTTTCAGGTTGGAGGAGGTCAGAAGATGGCACTTCCATGTCCCTTTTGCACGTGAGTATAATTTTTACTTTAAATTTAGGAAACTGAGTCATAAAAAGTTGAAAGTTCTTCCTCAAACTTCAAATAGAGTGCATAGAGTAAATTTTCACCCAGGTGTGTGCATCTCCAAGCCTGTTAACCTCCATGCTATTCGTAACTTCTCTGAGGGTTACTCACTAAACAAAAGAGGCAGCTATATCACTGTGTACACAAATGTCAGTTTCTAACTTAGAGAATAGAATTATAAGGAAATTCCAGAACAGGGACTTGCCAACTTTTTTGGCAAAGACTCATAATAAGAATTATGATTTACCTATGTTGTTGTTGTTGTTGCTATGTGCCATCGAGTGGGACCCAACTCATAACGACCTCTCCTTGGGTTTCCAAGGCAGTATCTATAGTCACAGAAAATACACACACACACACACACACACATACACACAGTCATTTCAGGAAATATTATTACTAGTTAATATTACTAGTTGACTCTGTTTTTTTTTATTGTTTTATTTCATTTTGTAATAAGTCCTGGTCAGGATGCTGTGGTAGTTCAGTTTGTGTGTCAACTTGGCTAGGCTTAGTTTAGTGGCTGGGCAGCTGGATGCAGTATTCCCCATGATCAGACTGGTAATCACCTCCATGGGGGGATCTACTGTGAGCAGCTGACTAGCTGCCTTTGGTTCTGTGGTCTGCTTCCTGTAAATAAGAAACAGCTTTGGGAATGGTCTCTAGTTTATGGCACACTTGAACTCTGCATGTAGCCGAGTCATTGTTCAGCAGCCTGCCATGCTCTGCTGATCCTGGGACTTTCAATGGACTTGAATTAATAGCCTGCCATGTGGTTTGGTAACATCGGGACTGTGCCTTTTTATTTGTCAACCTTGGGCGTGTCAGCCTCAGCTGCCAGCAGCTGTCTGAGTGAAGAAAAATCTAGCTTCAGTGGGCCTGGAGCAGGAGGCAGAGCTGAAGCCCAAGGCTGAGGGGCTTTCATCCAGCCCCTAGGGCCTGGCACTTTGAATTCAGACTTAATGCCTCCAAATTATAATAAATTCCTGTTTGTTAAAACCATCTCATTTGTGGAATATTCTTGTCAGAGTGGCACTAGGGAACCAGAACAGATACATTAAATTATTATCACAGTTCACTAATGGGAATCAAAAAGAACACTATAAAAAGCCTTTACTTGGAAAAAACATTGCAGAAAGAGACTTCTGGTATGATAGAGGAATAGGCAGACAAGCTGCACAGACCCACTTCAACAAAGAAAAGAGAAACCAATTGACAGAGATACAGAAGATAATCCTGGAGCCCTGAGCTTTGAAAAGAACTGTACAGAAGTGGATTAGGTACCAACTAGTGAAAAAACCTGAACAAAACAGTGAGTTTTGTGGAGATGGTCAGAGCAGTGGACTGTCAGCTACTCTGATGGGACCAATAGCCTGAATACTTCCAAGTGGTATTGACCTAAAGATCAGCTCTGGTTGCCAAGGGCTGCAGGGATGACTGCACTGGTGGCCTATGACTAGAAAGAAAACAGGAAGGAGGGAGACGACCTGAGCTGTGGATTTTCAGCTGTTTGGAGGGCACAGCCATTTTTATTGTTTACAAGTGGTGGCCATTTTGGATATTTAAAGTGTCTGAGCATGCGGCCATTTTGAATCTTCACAAGTAGTGGCCATTTTGGATTTTAAAGTGACAGCATTCTTATTCAAATTCCATGGACCAAAGAATAGGCTCCATTTGCCAAGGATGGCAGGGACATACAGGAGGCTAATAACAGGAAAGGAGACAGGTCGTGAGTGTAGAAGTGCTGCCAACTAGCAAATAGAAGAGAACAGCACAGTACCCTGCTTGGGTAGATAACATACAAACAAAATAAAACAAAAATCATGGGCAAGTCCAGCATGTTGTTGTTATGTACCGTGGAATCGGACCTGACTTATAGCGACCCCTCCTTGGGTTTCCAAGGCAGTTTCACTACAGGGAAGTAGATTGCCCAACCTTCCTTCTGAGGAGTGGCTGATGAGTTTGAACTGCCAGCCTTCTGGTTAGCAGTCAAGTGCCTTAGGCACTACACCACCATATAATCACCAATTAATATAAACACAAAAATGTCACAATGCCTCGGAGACAACAGAGCATCACAGTCCATACAAAGAACCAAGATAAAGCAGGAGAAACAAGGGACCAGGATACAGACCCAAAACACATCCCTGAGGAAGACACAGCATTGGAACTCCCTGATAAGGAATTCAAAAGAATTATATTTAGGTATCTTCAACAAATCGAGAGATAGATCAAGGAAAACACTGACAAAGTTGAGGAAAACACAAAGAAAACCCTAGAACAATTTCAAAAGATAGTATAAGAACAAAATGACAAAATAAATGAAAAATTAGAAATGATACAAGATTAACACATAGAAATCCAGAAGATTAATACTAAATTTTCAGAAACAGCTAAGATATTGAACAGGCAAAGGGGTAGAATCAAATCATTGGAAGACAGAATTAGTGAGATTGAAGGCAAATACCTCAGTACTTCTTTAGAAAGTGATCAATGAGGAAAAAATAACAAAGCAAAATGAAGAAAGCCTAAGGTTCATGTGGGATACCACCGAAATGAATAACCTACGTGTTATTGGAATTCCAGAACAAGAAGAGACAAAACCACAGAAAAAATGGTCAAAGATTTGTTGGAAGGGAATTTTCCTGGTATGGTGAAAGATAAGAATACATCCATTCAAGAAGTCCAATGAACCCCAAACAGGATAGACCCTTAAAGAAAATCATCAAGACATATCATCATAAAATTCACCAAAACCAAAGACAAAAAAAGAATCCTGAAAGCAGCATGGGAAAAACAAAAAGTTACCTACAAGGGACAACCCATAGGACTAAGCTTGGATTTCTCAGCAGAAACAGGCAGGCAAGAAGACAATGGGATGGTATATGAAACCCCAAAGGAGAAAAATTTCCAGCCAAGAATTATGTACCCAACAAAATCGTTCTTCAAATATGATGGTAAAATTAGGACATTTCCAGATAAGCAGAAATTAAGGGAATTTGTTAAAACCAGACGAACCTTACAAGAGATGCTAAAGGGAGCCCTTTGGACGGAGAAGCAACAGCAGCAAACAATAGCTGAGCATTAACACACATGATGACATAACCCAGAAACCAACCCAGTTACAGATATGTCCAAAGAAAATAAGCCGACAATATTGTAAACAGGGAACCAGAGACATCAATTGACAAAAGAGGACAACTACAAACCAAAAAAAAAAATGGAAAAAATTGTGTAGTTACAGAACTTCTAAACAGTACGGAAGTCAAGACAACTACAAGATAGAATGGACTGTTCTAAACTTGGGAAGAAAACTATAAATCAAAGGGTAACCTCAAATAAAAATGATAAACCTTCACATCAAAATAAAAAAGAGGACCAGAACAAATATTTAGCAAATATTAAAATAATAGCAATGAAGGAAGCGATAACATGATTCATAAACAAAATGAGCTCAGCACAGAAAATTTTATGGAACAAAGAAATCAACACCACATAAAAGCACATAACAAAATGACAGAAACAAATTCATACTTGTCGATAATTACATATCTGGTAAGGGACTTATCTCTAAATTTATAAAAAATTCCAATGCCTCAACACCAAAGGAATTAACAATCCAATTGAAAAATGGGCAGAAGACATGAATAGACACTTCAGCAAGGAGGATATTCAAGAGGCCA
>NW_006921632.1:6476232-6493256 GCF_000298275.1 Orycteropus afer afer
AGTATCACTACTAAACAATGTAGAGTCTGCAAAATACCACATAACATGCATGAACTTGGAGAACATTATGCTGAGTGAAATAAGTCAATTACAGAAGGACAAATATAGTATTAGTTCATTGTTGTGGAGGGTCAAGGAAAGGTTTATATATGGAGGGAAACTTTCTTTGTTGGTTACCAGGAGTGGGAGGGGAGGGGTGAGAACACTGCAAAAACAAAACAAAACAAAAAAACACTGACCCATGTCACTTTAGTTTTGTGTATTTCACTGTATATAAATGATATTTCAATAAAATGCATTAAGAAAGAAAACATTGCAGAAATGCATAGCCAGTCTATCTTATAAAATTACCTTTTTGATGAAAGCTATATTGACTTAGGCAAGATATTTAATTTCTGAGGCCTCAGTTTCTTCATATGCAAAATAAGGATAGAAAAGATTACCAGCTCAATTCTGACTTATAGTGACCCTGGAGGACAGAGAAGAACTGCCCCATAGAGTTTTCAAGGCTGTAAATCGTTATGGAAGCAGACTCTCTCATCTTTCTCCTGTGGAGCAGCTGGTGGCTTTGTACTGCTGACCTTTTGGTTAGCAAAAGCACTTTCAAATACTGTGGACTAGATTAGTGCTTCTGAATTCCGGCAGTCCATTAGAAAATTTGGAAAGCTTCTGAATATAATAATGCCCAGGTTCTCGTCACAAAATTGGTGATTTAATTGTTTTTGGGTAGAGTCTCTGTACTAGTATTTTTTAAAAAGCTCCCCAGAGTCCTATAATGTGCCACATGGATTAGTAAACACTTGACTTATTAAGTTTTCTTGCAGCACAAAATTTTAGTCTATTCTGACATGGTGAATGAGATATATATATATATATGCATCAATACATTTTATTGAAATATAACTTAGGTACAGTGGAATGGGATATATTTTTAAAATATAATTAAAAAATTTATTTTCGTGAGGAGAAAAGGAGGTTGCCACTTAGCAGTATCTTTTACAACCATGATGTTCACGTTCTAGTTACACAGGGAAGGAATAGGAACTGGTTAGAATTCTGATTCCAGGGCCCACCTCCAGCAATTCTGATTGTGTAGATCTAGGATGGGTCCACACACTCTACATTATTAACCCACAGTGCAGGTGATTCTGATGGTCTAAGGCACACTGCACTACTGCATCTCAACTGTTTATAGCTTCCATAGTCCTTTGTGCCTGGCACTGTGCCTGTGGCAGATGTTCTGCAATGACTGTTAAATGACTTCCCCAACCAGTCTGGCCTTTCTGCTGGCCTCTGCCAATTCCACAGGCTTTGTGCCCATTTGCCTTCACTTTTCAGCCCTTCTCCAACTTATCCCAAAGTAACAATCACATTCTCCTTTTTCTCCTATTCCAGCCACAATAATGTACTTAAGTATTAAAATCATACTCAAACTGGGTTACTATAATCTTGGAAGAGGACTGCATGGTGGTAGCTAAACAATAGGATGAACTTGGAATATATTTTTTATTTAGCAAACTTTTATACAGTGCTAACTATGTGCCAACCACTATTCTAACCCCAAACCAAAAACCCAAACTCAAGTCAATTCCAACTCATAGTGACCCTAGAGGACAGAGTAGAACTGCACCATGGAATTTTCAAGGCTGTAAATCTTTATGGAAGCAGACTGCCACATCATTCTCCCATGATCAGTTGGTGGTTTCAAGCCACTGACCTTTTGGTTAGCAGCTGAGCACTTAACCACTGCACCACCAGGGCTCCTTCACTATTCTAAGGGTTTTATAAAGATTAACTTAGCTGATTCCTATTAATCCTATGATGTAAGCACTGTCTTCCCTATTTACAGATGAAGACCCTGAAACCCACTTATTTTTAAAATGGAAGATTTTATTCAATGTTTTGAAAAGTATTATTTTAAATATATAAAGCAAATAATGACACTGTATGAAGACAAATACAGAATTTCAGTTAGTATTTTAATGTGAGGCTAGAATAAATGTTATCCTTAGGATGAGCTGCATCAGGTAGACCTCCTGTGGATACAACTTCAATCTTGTAGATGTAGTTCATCAGAGGTATTTCACTACAAAAGTTTGAGCACATGAGGTTAAGGAAATTTTTAGTAAAGCATTCCTAGGTTACTTCACTCTAGTAGCCATTTCCGTGAATACTCTTATATAATATGGCTTTTATATCTAAATTTTATCTTTAGCCAGGAACATGTTAATTTTAATTGCCTAATAAGGAGTTCTAGGCAAGCTCTGATGGTGTAGTGCCTAAGGCATTTGACTGCTAACCAGAAAGCTGATGGTTCAAACCCACCAGCCACTCCTGGGAAAGAAGACTGGGCAATCTACTTCCGTAGAGATACTGCCTCAGAAACCCAAGGAGGGGATCACTATGAGTCAGAATTGACTTGACAGCAGTGAGTTTGGGTTTTTTGGTTTTTTGGTGGCATAGTGGACAAGGCATTGGCTGCTAAATAGAAGGTCAGTGGTTCATAATCCACCAGCTGCTCTGTGGAAGGAAGATGGGGTGATCTACCTCCTTAAAGACTTACAGCCTCAGAAATCCAGTGGGAGTCAGAATCGACTCGATGGCAGTGAGTCTGGTTATGGTTTTAATACAGAGTATTTGCTTATTAAGAAATATGAATTTACCAATAAACCAATAAAAGGCTAGTATTTGCCAACTCACATAATGCATAAATACCCTCACTTTGAGTTGTAAACATTTATTGATTAGTCAATCAGGAAAGGTAAAATTCTAAAAGGAAGATGGCTTCACATGCAAATGGATGTTTTCTACTTTTGACATACATTATTAATTGGCCCACTAAGCCAGTCTTAATTTAACACACAGTGTTGCCATGAGTCAAAATCAACTCCACTATAATAGGCTTTTGGTTTCCTATATTTTAAAGGGGCACAAGGGAATTTTGAGGGTGATGAAAAATTCCCTATCTTGATTGTGGTGGTAGTTATACAACTCTACGCATTTGCCAAAATTCATACTAATATACAAAAAAAAGGGTAAATTTCACTACATATAAATTATACCTCAATAACCCTGATATTAAAGAAATAAAACCTATTAACAACTTAAAAAAAAAAAAAAAAAGAAGTCTTACTTAATTCTCAGCCTTTGCCTCTTTCCCATGTGCAAAACCAAGACCAGTTATTCTTTATCTGTAGATTCTTCTCCACTTGATCCATATCCTTGATCACACTCTGGCTCAGAGCTTTCTTCCCAGTTTTGATACCTGGGCTCCTGGATTGTTTCAAACACCCAGTTTCTATGTAGAATCACATTTCAGATGGTCCATGGCACAACATTTTCCTTGTGCCTGGGTCCTAGTCATTGCATACCCAGCTGATTAGGAGGGAGAGCTTGAGGGTAGAGACAAGTATATCCATTGTTATACTTCATGGTGGCCTGTGGGAACTTTATAACTGTAACTCAGCATAGGCAAATAGCCCTAGTTGATGAAAAAAAATGGTCTTCTTTACATAGAATGCCAGCTGAAAAATACTGAATGGATGGTTATACAAAATACCATGCCAGTATCAGCCAGTTGAGTTGATCCCGACTCATGGCGACACCATGTGTGTCAGAGTAGAACTGTGCTCCATAGGGTTCCAATGGCTGACTTTTCAGAAATGGATCACCAAGTCTTTCTTCTAAGACACCTCTAAGTGGACTGAACAGTCAAGTGCTTAACCATTTGCATCACTCAGGGGCACTAGAAGGAATGGTAGAACCAGAAAATCACTGTTTTGTGCTTTTAGTGAAGTAAATGTTCCAGGCAAGAATCATCGGTGGATGCTAAAACTGTATGAGAAAGATTGATGAGGAACCAGAATAGTTGGACGAGTTCCCCCCAGGACACTTGTTGGCTACAAATGGAAAACAGAACTTTAAAATGGAGGTTTCTACTGTCACCTCCTTCGTTTGGTGATTAAGCTCAAATTTAATGTTAAGAAAGCTGACTTAGGTGCCTGTCTTAGTTGTCTAGTCCTGCTATAACAGAAATACCACAAATGGATGGCTTTAACAAACAGCAATTTATTCTCTTACAGTTTAGGAGGCTAGATGTCTGAGCTCAGAGTGCTGGCTCTAGGGGAAGACTCTCTCTCTGTGTGTCTCTCGTTCCCAGGAGAATCTCAGCACAGGGACCCTGGGTCCAAAGGAAGTTCTCTGCTCCTTGTTGCTCTTTCTTAGTGGCAGCAGGTTCCCACTCTCTGCTAGCTTCTCTCTCCTTTGATCTCTTGTAAGATACAAGGTGTTGCAGGCCACACACCTGGAAAGCTCCCCTTACATCCGATCAAGACTGTGATGGGACTAAGGGTGTTGCATCCCACCCTTAATCTTAAACCTTTTACACATGATTGGTTTATCACATCAGATCACATCATGGGGTATCATTACCTATCTGCCACGTTACATCATTATAACTTCTAAACCACTAGAATCATGGTCCAGCCAAGTTGGCACAAATTCTGGGGGGACACAATTCAATTCATGACAGTGTCCCTGTTGTGATACAATGTGAAGGATATCACAACCCCCATGATGGATTCCACTCATGATGTGTAACCTAATCAAGCTTTGGATCTAACATTAACTTTATATGCAATACAGAGAGTAAAGTAAAAGTTAAATGGTATTATGAAGAAATCATCTGATAAATTTGGAAAGTGGGATATTCTATAGGATAATTCTTCCCAAAAAGATTCTATAGGAAAAATCTTCCCAAAAAATCAATGTCATGAAAAACAGAAGGGTGTTGTATGTGGTAGGGGGTGTGTGGGTGGGTGTGTGGGTGGGGGGCGCTCTGTTCTAGATTAAAAGAGATTCAGTGTGTGATCCTTTAGTGCATTTCAATTGGAACAAACAACTGTAGAAAACATTTAAACATTTCTGGGACTGGGTATGAGATCATATCAGCAAGTTATTATCAATTTTGTTAGATGTGATAATAATCTTGTGGTTATGTAGGAAAATGTCCTTATTTCCTACATGTGAATTATTTAGGGGTAAAGAAATACTTTAAATATGTCAGGAAAAAAAAAAAGATTTTTAAAAAATGTGGCAAAATGTTATTGGGGGATTGCAATCAATGTCATGAAACAAAACTTGTATGAACTGTTGTATAGAAAATTAATTTGCTCTGTAAACTTCCACTGAAATCACAATTTAAAAAAATGTGGCAAAATGTTAACAAGGGTTAAATTTAAGACAGATAATGGTTGTATGAGTAAATTACATGATTCTCTGTACATTTTTATTTCTTTGGGAATAACATAACTTAGAGTAGTGGTTTTTAAAGTGCATACCCATCATCTGATAACTTGTTAGAAATGCAAATTCTAGGCCCTTACCCTGTTGCTGTTGTTAGGTGTAGTCCAGGTTGATTTTGACTCATAGCAAACCCATGTGACAAAGTAGAACTGCCCCATAAGGTTTTCTTGGCAGTAAACTTTATGGAAGTAGATCACTTGGTCTTTCTTCTGCAGAGAAGCTTGGTGGGTTGGAACTGCCAACGTTTCAGTTAGCAGCCAAGTGCCTAACTGTTGTGACACCAGGGCTTCTCGGCCCCCACGGAGCTCTACTGAATCAGAAACTGGATGGAAAGTTGGGGGCAGGGGATGATGTTTTAACTAGCCCACCAAGGAGCGTCTCACTGAGGCTAAATAAAGTTTGAGAAGTCATAGTGTGGTGTACTAGCTTCTTAGGGCTGCCATAACAAAGTACCACAAACTGGGTGGCTTAAAACAACAGACATTTCCTATCTCACAGAGCTGGAGGCTAGGGACTCAGCATTTCTCAGAGCATGTATGCCATCTCCACAGGCTCTAGGTTGAGAGGCTTTCTTTCTCACCCAGCTTCTGATAGTCTCAGGCATTCTTTGGCTTGTGTCTCTGCCTCTATCTTCATAAAGTCATCTCTCTGTGTCTGTCTCTTCTCTTTTATAAGAACACTACTTATATTGGAATAGGACCCACCCTACTCCAGTATGACCTCTTGTTAACTGATAATATCTTCAAAGACCCTATTTCCAAAAAAGGTCATGTTCATAGGTACACAGATGAGAATTTAAATATCATCTTTTTTGGGTGATGCAATTCAATTCATAACATGCAGTGAGGGAAGAGCAGACAGTAGAAAAAGGATCAATCTGGCAATCCGACATAATTACAGAGATGAAATATCAGATCAATGACTACTTGCCAAAAATTAGCTCATGTTATATGTAGATACAAGAAGCCCAGATGGCGCAGTGGTTAAGAACACCACTGCTAACAGAAAGGTCAGCAGTTCTATGCTACCTGCTGCTCCATGGGAGAAAGATGTGGCAGTCTGCTTTCATAAAGATTATGGTCTTGGAAACCCTATGATGCAAGTCTACTCTGCCCTACAGGATTGACATGAGTCAGAATCGACTCCATAGCAATGGTTTTGTTTTCTGGTTTGGTATATGTAGATAGGGAATGAGAAGTGAAGATAAGAAGCAAAGTTCAAGAAGCCAGGTACCAGCCATGTCAGGGAGCCTTCATGATTGGATGGGGGACACCTGCCCAGAACTCAGATTAGACATTGTTAGACTACATGGCCTGGTTGGGTCTGGCTCTGCTAATACTCTTGTTCTTCTAAGACTGTCTATTTCCTAAGGATTGGAATCCTGGTCCCAAACAAAATCATTAAGTGTTGACAGACATTGCTGTCTCTACATTCCAATTACCATGCTCCACTGGGATGCATTTTAGGATATTCTGTGCCAGATGCCTGGATTACTTCCACGGTAGAACATATTCTGTAAGGTAGACTGGAAACTCTCTGGTACTTGTTATCAAGGTAAGTCAATCCAGTGCCTCCTCCATCTTCCTGGAAGAAGAGGGAAATCATCACAGATCTTACCCTCTCCTGGTCCATTTCACCCCACTTCAGTTAACGAGACACTCCCAAGTTTGTAACAGACTTAGCTAACTCATTTGCACACAAATTACCTTAACTCATTTGCACACATGAGATTATTAAAAATGCTACATGAAAAAAGGAACTTCATAAATAAAATTTGACCCACAAACCTTCTTTTCTCTTCATTTAATCCAACTATTCTATCTGAGGTTCTCTAGAATAGTATTTTTCAAATAATGTTTTTAAAAGATGCTACATGTGAAAATAGTTCTGTTTAAATAAATCTGTGAAATACAGAGTTTCCAGTTTTTAAGCATATTTATTTCATTCAGAACTTCTGAGAGCCTGTAACCCATTAAGGTCATTGCAAATTTCTACCAGGGCAGTTAGGATAAATCTTTCTCCCATGTGGAGTAAAGATTACAGTTCAAAGGAACATGTTTGAAGACACATTCCTTTAAGGTTTAAAGGATAAAGTCTTGTGAAAAACTCTATCAGTAAATTAACCATGCAGAAGGAGGACACAGTTAAATATTACAAAAAAAAAAAAAAAATGTGGAAATGGGAATATTGTTTCTGGGGTTTATAGAAACAAACATACAATAGTTTGAAACAATGATAAATCAGACATGCTCAGATATAAGCCTTAATGATCTGAGTCTTCAAATCAACTTACCATTGCAGAATTCATGAACACAAAGTTGCCAAAGACACAGAGCTGCCACTTTGTACAACTCAAGAATTAGACCTGAATGTTGCCTCCTGAAGTCATGCAATGCAGGATCCCCACAAAAAAAAAAAAAAAAAAAACAAGAGCTCTGTTGTTGACTTGCAGCGAGGACTGCATCTAATGGTATGGAAGGATGTGAGACTCCATTTGTGTTCAAATGTTGGACCTTGCTTCATTTGCACTTACCAGGAAAGAAATATAGTTATGGCTTTAAATTTTTGGCCTTCAATATAACATATTATATTTTATTATAGAGTCTTCTGAGAAACATACAATGCTTGGATAGTATCAATTTCATAAATTTTACTTTTTTTATTTTTTCCAGGAAACTTGAGAGTCAAGCATGAAAAGCTTTGAGGGCTGTCATTTCCTCAGGCTGGAGAAGAGGCCAGATGAACCCTGTATTCCAAGTCTTAACAATACAGCAGTGAATTCACTCATAAAAGCTGAATAATTTTGGCTCTTTTTATCAGACAATAGCTTGATTGCATTGCTCGGTTTCTTGATTTAAGGAGCAAAGTGACAAAAGCAGATACAGGCACAGAAGAAAGCTCCAGGTTAGAAGACAAAGGCCAGGATATGTGTGAAATGTGATGCAAACAGCCACTAAACATACTACCAGAGCCTCATTTCAGTGGATGGTTCTATCCCTAGCTGGGTGGTGGGGAAGGGGTTAGGCCCTCAGGTTGATTTAGATAAAGTTACGGGAGAATTCTGTAGATACTTTTCTAAAGAAAACTATTCAAATGCCGTTCAATTTTAAATACATATTGCATTTTTCATTGAGAATATAATGTGACTTCATTGTTCTTGAACATTTACCTTAATATATTTGAGCATCTTCTTTATCAGACATTGTGGTAGGTGTTGGGAATTCGACAATGAGCAAGACACATGGAGCTCACATTTTAGACAAGGAGTCTGGCAACTACTGAAATCATTGCTGAGTGGCATAAGTAATAAAAAGGAAGTAGTGCTTTGATAGATAGTGATGGTGATATTAGATTGAATGGCCATGGAAAGTCTCTCAGGAGCTGACTTAGAAGGTGAGGATGGAAGGAGGAAGAGTTAGATATCCAAAGAACTAGGGAGTAGGGAGTATAGAACACTGCAGGCAAGGAAAATAGCGAGTGCACAGATGCAAGTTAGAAGAGTTTGACATGTTGTCTGGTTGAAAGCATACAAGCAATGAAGAAAGTTCCAGACATTCCAGGAACCAGATAATGTAAGACAGTATAGGACACACTAAGGACTTTATTCCAGGGCAATGGTAACTCACTGAAGGCTTTTCAGCAGGGCTTTTTTTTTTTCAACATGATCTGACTCTTCTTCTGGCTGCTGGATTTTTTTTTTTTTTTTTTTTTTAAATGAATTGAAAAGGAGTAAGAATGGAACCAAAGAGCCCATTTCAGAGACTATGGCAGCAATCAAAGCAGAGATAATAGTCGTTTGGACCAGGATATTGGCAGTGAGAATGGTGAGAAATGGATAAATTTGGCATTTATTTTGGAAGCAGAACTGACTTCTTGTTGATGGACCAGATTTGGGAGGAGAGAGTGTGAAGAGAAAGAAAAATTAAAGAGTCTGGCTTGAAGAAAAAGTGGTAGAAGACAAAACAAATTTTGGGGGAAAGTCAAATGTTTTAGTTTGGGGCATATTAAACTTGTGATGCTATTGTACTTGGCAGCATAATGAGTTTTCAGGAGGGAAAATGTAGAGCACCATTTGATAATACAGAGAGACAGCCAAGACAAAAAGCCAGCAGTGAGTAGAACAGGAGAAATGAGAAGCCAAAGAGGCAGGAGTAGGGAATGCTAATCATAGCACAAAAATGAGTGAGTTCTATGATGGAGGAATAGTTAGGAATAGAAGCAGAAAAAGAATGATGAAGAAGGATGAGCAGTTGCAAGGAACCAGAAAGTGATAGAAACTGAGGAGGGAAAAGAGAGAAAAGGTATAAAGTACTATTGGATGTTTTCTTTACACTAATCTACAAAATGGGAGCTCTGATAGCATAGTGCCTAAGGCACTTGACTGCTAACCAGAAGGCTGGCAGTTCAAACCCACCAGCCACCCCTCGGAAGGCAGATGGGGCAATCTACTTCCATAGTGATACTGCCTCGGAAACCCAAGGAGGGGTCGCTATGAGTTGGGTCTGACTCGACAGCAAACAACAACAATCTACAAAATATATTCAACGATTGAATGCTGTCTTAGTGATCTAGTGCTGCTATGACAGAAATATCACAAGCTGGTTGCTTTAAAAAACAAATTTATTTTCTCACATATTAGGAGGCTAGAAGTCCAAATTCATGATGCCAGCTCTAGGGGAGGGCTTTCTCTCTCTGTCAGCTCTGGAGGAAGGCCCTTGGCTCTTCACCCTCTGCTTCCTTAGAGATTTCCATGTATCCTGCCATCTCTCTTACCCCATCTCTGCTTGCCTGCTTGCTTGTTTAAATCTTTTATGTCTCAAAAGAGACTGACTCAAGATACACTAATTCTGCTTCATTAATATCACACAAAGACAACCTGTTCCCAAAGGGACTTAAAATCACAGGCATAGAGGTTAAGATTTACAATCTCTTTTTTGGGGACACAATTCAATCCATAATAGATGTCCAGTGTGGTAAATTGAATTATGGCCCCCAAAATATCCAAGCCCTAATCCCAGAATTTATGAATGTTACTTTACATGGAAAAAGAGACTTTGCAGGTGTGATTATGGATTTTGAGATGGGGAGATTATCTTGTATTATCGATGTGAACCTTAAATGGAATTATAACAATTTATGAAGGGAAGGCAGAGGGAGATTGGACTAGAGAAGGAGGCGATGTGACCACTGAAGCAAGATGCTGTACTGTTGGCTTTGAAGATGAAGGAAGGCATTAGAAACCAAACAATACAAGGAAATCAGCTCTGTAAACCCCATTGTGAGTCAATTCTGATTCACAGTGACCTTACAGGATAGAGAAGAACTGCCCCACAGGGTTTCTGAGGTTGCAGAGCTCTGGTGGTACAATGGTATGGCATTTGTCTGCTAACCAAAGATTGGTGGTTTGAACAAAGATGAGGCTGTCTGCTTCTGTAAAGATTTACTGCCTTGGAAATCCAATGAGGGTCATCATGAGTTGGAATTGACTTGATAGCAGTGAGTTTGGTTTTTTTGGTTTGAGTCTTTACAGGAGTAGAGTGCCACATCTTTGTCTCACAGAGAGGCTGGTGGTTTTGAATTGTCAACCTTTCAGTTAACAGCCAAGCGCTTAACCACAGTACCACCAGGGCTCCTGATACAGCTCTCAAAGTTGGAAATGGCAAAGAAATGGATTCTCCCCTACAGCTCCTGGAGGGAGCACTGCCATGCCAGTAAGGTGATTTAGGCCCAAGAAGTCTTACTGCAGACTTCTGACCTCCAGATCTGCAAGGGAAAGTGTGTTGTTTTAAGCCATCAAGTTTGTGATAATTTATTACAGCAGCCATCAGAAACTAATGCACCTGGGGAAAAAAGCACTGTCCTCATCAGGTCTGTCTGCACTCCCATTCATCTGAGAAAAGGGACAGTTATGATCAGTGCTCTTGTAAAGGTACAATTTTATCCATAACATAATAGATTCATCACTGATTCAGTGTCTGGCTGGCAGCACTGTATATTTAAGAATGAATTGTCCTTGGTTCATGAGGCATGATCACATTGAGGAGGACTAACATGTACTAACCTAGTTCACAAAAGAGAAATATAAACCAGAATGCCAATGTATTGGTTTACTCATGGAAATATAAATACTAAGCATATCAGTTTATCAGATCAGCAAGAGTATGCTGCTTGGTGTTGCTTGGGAAACACAAAACCAGAATGAAGACAACTGGCCAATTTTATCAAAATCCCACAGTCTGATGCACTAATCTCCTTTATTTGATTAGAACGTTTATATCAACCAGGCAGATCCCTTCTCTACTGACTGTGTTGGGACATACTCACAAATTCCAACTTGTAGGCACCAACTTTCTGTCCTCAAAGGACAGAAGCCATCTGTCAGAGATGATGCAGAAAGGAGTTATGCACTGGGTGATCCTTTCAACTCAGAATTTTATTCTGTAACAGTGATTCATTGTCATTGAAAGCAGTTTATTTAAATCCTCTCAAGTCCAAAATTCAAGCCTCTTCGTGGAATCAGTAAGTCACTAGCATGCCATCTACTGTAGCTTACATACACACTTAATTGCAAATCTAATCAATAATATTCTGAGTGTGGAGCTATAGGGATTATTCACCATGACTTTCATAGTTAAAAGGCCATTATTTGCTACTTGCCGTCTTGGTAAGATATGGCTGACATAAATCAGTCCAGTAGTTTTAATGTTAGTATAAACTGAAAAACTAGCATAAAGTACACGGAGCTCTGGTAGCATAGTGCCTAGGGCACTTGACTGCTAACCAGAAGGCTGGCAGTTCAAACCCACCAGCCACTCCTCAGAAGGAAGGTTGGGCAATCTACTTCCGTAGTGATACCGCCTCGGAAATCCAAGGAGTCATTATGAGTGGGATATGACTCGATGGCACACAACAACAATAACAGTATAAACTACTTAAGACTAATGAACAACGAGTGAATTGACTACGTGACCTTTAACAAATCACTTTTTTTCTTTCGGCCTCAGTTAGCTTGTCTATAAATGTCGGTTAAATTTCACGAATTCTTTAGTGTTCCCAGCTCTAAAATTCAATGACTGGGAAATACGACCACAGAAAGTTAATATTCTTTTGCTTATTTGTAGGGAATTAAATCCATTTTATGGAACTCCTCTGAAGAATTATTTTAGACAAATTTGAATTTTAATAGTTTATCAAGTAGGTGCCATAACTATTCAGCAGATAACATCCTAGCTCTTACAGAGCTAATCATTAAATGGGAGGGATATTCACTCATTAAGTATAGACACACAAAAAAACCTACGACCATTTTTGTAGAACAACTTCTTTATTTTTCACTTTTACCAAAAGGAGAATGTTGGGTACCAAGGCAGAAATAACGCTTGGTCATCCCCAGGGAGTGGGGAAGAGGGCCATGCCAACGGAAAGGAAGAGTAAGGCCATTTGTGCAGTTCCCTCCATGAAGAGGGCAAGGTCTAGGTCAGTCTACGGAGACCTTGATTGTATGCCTGCTTTTTTGAATGTCTAGGTCTCCGTCTCCAGTGAACGTATGGGCCACGAGGGCGATACCGGGGGAAACCTTTATGAACCACTGGGGCCGGCTGCTGACAGTAGGGTGTGGGGAAGACCGGTACAGGTGGCTGAGGACTAAACATAAAGCTATCTTCCATGGCAAATTCTACGTGGGTAGGTAAAGAGACATCTAAGTGGAAACAGTCGGAGAACTGATCCAACTGGAGAGGCTGGTGTGAGAAAAAACTGGAACCTTGGGCATAGGGTGGGAACTGGGGCATCTCCTGGGGAAGGGGCATGGGATATGGCTGTGGTAAGGAAAACGACTTGGGCAGCCGCGCTGGGGGTGGGTTTGGGGGTGGGAACCGTAACTGCGGTCTACAGCAGAGCAGAGGCATGGGTGGGGGTGGGGGTGGGGGTGGGTATGGGGGCGAAAACAAGCCCCATGGATCTCTGCTAATCTGGGGCTGCCTCTCAACCTCCTGGCCAACTCGCCCCCTAACCGGATCATCTTCGATCCACTTGCTCAAGGGCTCTCGGTGGGGCAGGTCCACACCCCAGGCATCGGCCACGTGGGCTAGCAGCAGCTGGGAGAGGTGTCGGTGCGCACGTTCATTCCAGTGCACGCCGTCTGACTGCCGGTGCTGCCCCGAGTGGCGGAAGTGGAAATGCAAGTCCAGCACGTCGAAGTGGTGTTTCCTCGCCTCAGCAGAGCTGTAGAAGTTGGCTTCCACCACTTCTTCAGGCAGGGAGGTGGGGCAGAACTCTTGCTCAGGCGGGAGGAAGCCCCCGCTGATTTTCGCGCCCAAGGGCATGGCTGTGTTCCATACCAGGAGGCACTGCTTTGGTAGCATCTGATCCAGGCGCCAGAACAGGCTCTCCAGATTCTGCCGGTAGCTCTTCCAGGAGTACGGACCATACCTGGAGAGGTCCCAGAGGCAGGAGTTCATGATGAACACATCAGGGGCATAGCTGCCCTGATGCAACTCTTCCAAGATGGCCTCGAGGTATTCAGAGTACACCCGCGTGAGGAAGTAGAAGCGTACCAGATGATGCCCAGAACAGAACTGGCGGACTTCACGGTACTGGGTCCCATTGGTCATGAGGCCCTTCTGACCCCCGTCCAGCAGCTCATCCTGTTCGAAGCTCAGCTCCCCTTTGGTCTTGAGCTGTTTTGGGGTGAGCAGGCAATCCTTCTGCAGCAGAAGCACCAGGTCCTTGTACACAGCCCTCTGGATGGAGTCCCCCAGAACGACCACGAACTTGTTGTGGAGCAGCTGCCGGACTTCGGAGGCGAGCAGGTGGACCATGGTGCCGAGGGCAGGTGGCCTAGAGCCTCCTTTTGTACACGGTAGGTCTGCGGATTGCTAGGACAGAAGGAGAGAACTGCTGGGAGAAGCCCATGCGAGGTCATTGAGGGGGACAGCGCAAGGAAGGGGCTGGAACTTTGGCCTCGGTTTCTAAGGGGCCAGGGCCTGGGGTGCCGTTCTGCACGCCTGGGCCAGGGAAGTGGGGAGAGAGGGCAGGAAAGGAGCCACACAAACCCTAGCAGGGAAAAGTCCCACTTTAGGCCTGGGACTTGACCTCTGAGCAGTCTGATGCCGTGCTGGAAGACACAAAACACCTCCAAGAGGGGAGGGACTCCAGCATGCCCCACCCACTCATCTGAGGCCAGGCCAGGATGCCTCTTTCACAGACCACTGCTGTTGCTGCTGCTGCTACTACAGGAGAGGAGAGCCTGGGGGCAGCCCAGAAATCTAAAAACTTGGAAAGGTTAGGCAAACTTTACAGCTGTTAGATAAGCAAGAACCTGGGGAATGTTTGTGATATAATGTTAAGTTGAAGAGGTTACATACCACTTTGTGTGCCACATACCACACTGCTGCATACCACTGAAACTATATGAAATGGATATCAGAGAATATTGAAATATGCAAATATGGATAGTTACTATTCGAAAAGCAGGATTATAGATGACTTTTTAATAATATTTTTCTTTCAATTTTATTGCATTGCTGTTAAGAATATGCACAGCAAAACAAAAACCATGTCATCACTTTTTACATACAAGTCAGTAACATTAATTGCACTCTTCTACTTGTGCAACCGTTCTCACCTTTCCCCTGAATTGTTTTTCCCTCATTATCTCTACCTCTCTCTCTCTCTCTCTCTCTCTTTTTTTAATAACCACACTTTGTATGCAAGCTCTGGTGGCATAGTGGATAAGGCACTTGAATGCTAACTGGAAAGTCAGAGCTTCAACCCACCAGCTGCTCCTGGGAAGGCAAACTGGGCCATCTACTTCAGTAAAGACTTACAGCCTCCAAAACTTAATAGGGGTCGCTAGGAGAGTCGGAAATGACTGGATGGCAGCCACACTTTGTATAGTCCTCAATAGTTTTTGTAACTTAAAAAGAATTAAATGCAATGCAACAGGTAACAAAAAGGAAGAGTACATATGCCAGGCTAGAAAATACAATAAAAAACAGATTTAGGAAGGAAACTGCTGTTTCTTACCAGTAGGACAGAAGGTCAATCAAGATAAAACTGGAAATAATTCACATGCATTTCAACTGGAATATTTTTTGCTTTTCATTGAGTAAAATGTTAAAAGCTATGAAAATGCATCTCCAAAACTTCAGATGAAGTTTATTTCAAGCTATCACTTAGCAACTCAAACCCACTAATGAATGAAAGGTAGGCACACTTAATTACTACTCATAATTCTCAACTGGGAACACTGCATCCACTTCATACCCTTCCACAGACGCCATTAAAATCCATTGTGAATTGATATTTGTTGGCTTTTATGCATTTTAATAGATGTGGGTAGATAGCAATTAATAAATAACACATTTTATTTTTAAAAAAACTGTACCATTTGCAGGAGCTCTGGTGGCCTAGAGGTTAAGGCATTTGGCTGCTAAACGAAAGGTAGGTGGTTTAAACCCACTAGTGCTCTGCAGGAGAAAGATAAGACCATCTGCTACTGTAAAGATTTACAGCCTAGGGTCGTTTTAGGTTGGAATCAACTCAATGGCAATAGATTTGGTTTCATTTATACTATTTGTGGTTTAAAATGGGTATAAGTACATAAATAAAAACAAGAAGGTAGGTGGTATATCAAAGAACATTAGGAAATAGTGTGTTATTTTCTCCCCCAAAGCATCTTCATTAAATTTGTGGTAGCGTAGTGCCTAAGGCACTTGACTGCTAATCAGAAGACTGGCAGTTGAAACACACCAGCCACTCCTCAGAAGGAAGGTTGGAAATCTACTTCTGCAGTGACACCACCTCGGAAACCCAAGGAGGGGTCGCTATAAGACAGATCCAACTTGACGGCACATAACAACAACAATCAGAAAACAAAGTTTGCTAATAGTAGCTCATTGTGGAGCCACAAAATAAACATAATTAAAGCAAATTCCAAGTCCTGTTGGAACCGAGGAATGTTCATTGATTCAGATTCATTTAGTCATCCTATTTACATTTATTAAGCATCTATAATGTGCGGCAGTCAGCCGCAGGGGTCCAGGTGAGGAGAGAAAACCCAGGCATGCCCAAAGCAGCAGGGCAGGAGAGTGGGAGAAAGGGGATCAAAAGCCAGGAGCCGGAAAGAAGAGCAGTCAGCCCCAGGGATCCAGGTGAGGAGCGGGAACTCAGCATTCCCAAAGCAGCAGGGCGAGAGAGCCAGAGAAAGGGGATTAAAAGCCAGGAATTCGGACAGAGGAGCAGTCAGCTGCAGGGACCCAGGTAAGGGTGTACCAGAGGTTTCAACAGGGAGACAAACTTGTCTGTCGGTTTGTCCTACCACAGTGACGTGTTGATGTGAGTTTTGAGGCTGAGCCACTGGTGTTTCAAACCAAGCGGGATGCACATGGTGCACAGGTTTCAGCCCAGCTTACAGACTGAGAAAGACTAGGAAGAAGAAAGAGGCCATCCACTTCTCAAAGAATTGGCCAGGGAAAACCTTATGAATAGCAAAGAAACACTGATATATTACCGCACAACTTTATGAATAGTCCAGTTAGGTTACAAGGCTCTCAAAATAGGACTGGGAAAGAGCTGCATCATCTGAGTAAACCCAGCCTTACTCCTGTGGTTAAGGTAAAGCTTTCAAGACCTCCATTTGTTGATGTGGCACCACTCAAATTGAAGAGAAACAGCTGCAGACATCCATTAATCATCAGAACATGGAATGTACGAAGTAT
>NW_006921632.1:6495886-6503710 GCF_000298275.1 Orycteropus afer afer
ACTCGAAGGCACCTAACAACAACAACAACATGTGCTCCACCAGAGTCGAATTGATGGAATGTGTTCATGTGTTCCACCTGGGGAGTAGAAGAATATAGCCCTTGGTTTCAAAGATCTGAAGATCAGAAATATGCATTAATAACTTTTACTCATTAATAAAATTTAATTAATAAATTAATAGAATGTAGAAAGCGCTATGTGCAAAAAAAAACAGAACCAATAGGTGCTGTGGGAGTTCAGGGGTCTGTGTGAACAGTATTCCTTCCCACTCCAGGCCCAAGTCTCCAAAGGGCAAAATGTGAAAGGGAAAAACCCTTTCCTAGCATGTTTCCAGGGCCCCCATGCATGTCTCCAGAGCTCTGGGCACATTCTTTGCCCTCTCCCTCACGCTGTCTCCCTTTCCATGGTACTTTCTTGGATCTTGGGCAAATTATGTAGGCTTTCCGTGCCTTAGTTTTCCTCATCTATGAAACAGGACTATTAGTACTCACTTTACAGATGTGATGTGATTAAATGTTAAGTGCTTACAACAATGCCTGAATAGTACTAAGTGCTGATCAGAGTTAGTACTGAGCAAGTTTCAAAGCAACAGATTAATCTATAAAAGGGGAATGACAATACGTTTGCTGCCTGCCTCCCAGGGTTGTGAAGATCAAATGAGAGGATGTGAGTGAAAGATTTTGAATTAAACAAAATTAATATCTATTGAACAGCTACTGGATGCTAGGTGCTTTATAAGCATTTTTCTCTTTATGATAGAGTTTTTATTATTCACATTTCATTGGGAAGGAAATTGATGTGATGGAGGGAGGCTAAGGTTTAAACCCATGGACTCTGAAGTCCATCTCTGTATATATCATTTACAGCAGAACCCCCTGCAGACCAGTCTTTATCTTTATCCTAAATGTGACTCAAGTGAGGGAAGTGAGGCAGGGAGACGAAAATGGGATGGGATGTAGGAAAAGGGTCTTTTGATGTTTGTTTATGTGTAGGCAGCAACAAACCTACTCTACCTGCCCAGGGAGGTGGTCTCAGTTTATTTGTGGGAGGAGATGGGAATAGGAGAAACGTGAGAATTTATCTCATTCTGTATTTTAATCTTCTAGGAAGTCTGTGGCACAGTGTTTAAAGTGCTTGGCTGCTAACCAAAAGGTCTGTGGTTCGACCCCACCAACTACTCTTTGGGAGAAAGATAAGGCAGTATGCTACCATAAAGATTTACAGCCTTGGAAACTCTATGGGACAGTTCTACTCAGTCATATAGGATCACAAAGAATTGGAATCGATTTGACAGCAGAGGGTTTGGTTTTTGGTATTTTAATCTCTAGCCAGACCTAGATTTCAGAATAACCAAAACAAAATTCTACAGACCCCAGTGCCTCACATCACAGTGTTTGAGGACTTCTGGCTGTCCTGTGTCCTGATGAGTGAATTTAACCCACACATATGGTGCTCCAATGGCTCAGAGCCAAAAATCAGGCTAAAATGTCCATCTCAGTATTTCTTACAGTTCTCCAAGGAAACCGTGAGAAGGGAGGGGAAAATGACTGGGAAGAAGCATTCCAGTTAGGAACTGAAACTGAAAGGAAATTTATGAAATTCTTGATAAAAGAACATAGCAACTATAATAACATTAACAAAATCAGACACCCTCAGGACTGTCACTGTGGGAAGGAATCATTTAAACTAAGATTTAGTTTTAAATAAAACCAATAAAAACCAAAATTACTTTTTCAGGGGGGTGAGTGGAGAAGAATCATTTGAAGAGAGAAAATTTACTCTGATTTAAAAAAGTGTAAGTAGCTCCCATTTTCAGAGCTCTCTCTCTCTCTCTCTCTCTCTATAACTGTATAAAACAAAAAAGCAAGTTGGAAACAGCTACTTCAGTGGTCTTTTTTAGCTGAGGCTTCAAATTTGCTAAAATCACTTATTAGTCTTAGTAACTGGTTTATGGATTGGTTGATTCTTTCATTTAGTAAGGATCACTGGGAGCCAGATACAATACTAGGTTGCAAGGGGTGGGTAAGAAGACACAAACTCTTCTCTCAACAGGGGAGAAGTAATACAAGGACACACATAGAAAGATAAGTATCAAAGGAGGAACTGGGGTATATGGATGATCATTGCAATCTGTGATTCCAACCTCAAATTAAAACAGGATTGAAAAAGTCAGGATGATTCTCTAAATCTTAATGATTACTTCCATGTTTTTGTTTTCAAAGTAAAATCTGGCCTTTGGCTAAAGCTCTGACACAGATAGGCATTAATAATGGCGACTGCTATAAGAAATCACTTTCAAGCATCTTTGTGTACAGTATTGCCTTGTTTTGGGAAAATTAATACTTAATAACTTCATAAACCATGAATTCTAAATCATATTGACTTGCTATTTGTAACTATCACAAACCAAACACAAAGCATTTATTTTTCATTAATGGGAGCTCTGGTAGCATAGTGGCTAAAGGCACTTGACTGCTAACCAGAAGGCTGGTGGTTCAAATCCACCAGCAACTCCTCGGAAGGAAGATGGGGCAATCTACTTCCGTAGTGATACTGCCTCGGAAACCCAAGGAGGGGTCGCTATGAGTCGAGTCCGACTCGACGGCACATAACAACAACAACAACAAGTAATCAGTTTAATTTTTTTTTTTTTTCTGTGGAGTAGTGCCTAAGCCATTTGACTGCTAACCAGAGGGGCTAGTGGTTCAATCCCACCAGCCACTCCTCAGAAGGAAGGTTGGGCAATCTACTTCCTTAGTGATACCGCCTGGGATCTAGTTCCCTAAAGATTTACTGCCTCGGACACTCAAAGGGGGTAGCTATGAGTCTGATCCGACTCCACGGCAGTGACTTTGTTTTTTTTGGTTTATTGATTCTTATACACAGAGTGACAGTCCAAGAGGCCTGTTGTTTCAGACACTGCATAGAGAAGTCTTATATCATGGAGGCTGTCAAGAACAATTCTGATGGTGCTTGGATTAGTAATAGGAAGTATGCATAACTAGTTTAGGGCTGGTTGCATATTATTAACCATCTTACCAAGCCAAATACCAATCTCACTGCCATCCAGTTGATTCCTATATTATTAACCATCTTACCAAGCCAAATACCAGTCTCACTGCCATCCAGTTGATTCCGACTCAGAGCTACCCCCTCTGAGTTTCCAAGGCTGTAAATCTTTAGGGAACTAGATTGCCCGGTCTTCCTCCCGCAGAGTAATTCAATATTATACTAGGAATCAAAATGGTTCATTTCCTTCTACGTACATTTTTGTTTACCAAACCCTTAAATTTTAATGGTGTAGAACAAATGCTAGGAACTCTGGTGGCATAGTGCCTGAGGCTTAATGCCTGAGGTTCAAACCCACCAGCCACTCCCTGGAAGGACAATAGGGCAATCTACTTTTGCAGTGATATTGCCTTGGAAACCCAAGGACTCCCTGCTGTGAGTCTGGACTATTCCTCCCCCTCCCCCTCCCCCTCGGCAGTGAGTTTGGATTTTAGAATTGATGGTACAGATCAGAGAATGATTCTTCAAGAATCTACCTCTACAGTCTACCTGTGTGTCAGCATTTGCTTAGTTTTCTAAATTGAATTTAAAGTTGTCAAAATTAAATTGCATGTCATCTAAAGTTACTAAGGAAAATAGTAAAACAAACATTCAAACTTTAGGAAAGTTAATGGCCCGTGACTGAGGGTTCTTGGGAGGTTCATCTTTTAATCCCAGCCACTTCACTTAACATGTACTCCTCCACCCAACACAAAGTGGGGAAAATAACAAGAGCATACTATTTTAAAAAGTGTTTTTTAGAAACCAATTTAAACAATTGAAAAAGTACTAGGATATACTATAGTAACTAATGTGATATAAAAATAATTCTCAAATCAGCCATTGGTAACGGTATTCATTTTTAATCTGCTACCCTGAGTAACCTCACCTCTTAAATCGGGTTCAGCTCTGCAGCCCATTAAAATTTAGTGAAAATTTAGAAAGCATCCACACCTATCTAGGGCTGTGATGGATACAATTCTGCAGATTTGATTCATATCTGCCAATAACATGATTCCGTACCCCATCCCAAACCACTGCTTGGTATATTTCTAACTTGGTTATTCAGTTACTCCTTTAACACACCACATGTAAAATCTCAGCCACATGCGACATAAATGGAAAACTGAGACTAGAATAATGAGCTTCAAACTGGGCACCATGTAACTGGAAGCTTACCTTGTAGAGGCCAGCATCACTTTGAAATATACTATTTGTACCTGTTTTATCCCTCCCAAGCCCCATCTTCAATTTGTGATTCTTTTGCAGTAAAGTATCAATGGAAGAGTTTCACATAGTCTAAGAGTCTGAAAATTACAAGTTTTAAGATTCTTAAAGCAGCATATTTCTCCAACAGAAATAATATAAAAACTTACGGTGGACTTTTAGAAAGAAGTGCAGGAAACATTTATGAATGAACTGGATGTTCATAATACCTGATATGCTGGTAATTTATAAAAACAAAATGCAAATTATGGAGTACATAATTTATGCACATAAATAAAAACAGGATTTCAACCAGCTTATGGCAAACTTTCACATTAAAGTCTTGAACCATCATTTAAATTACATTTGCTCACCTCCTACATTTACTGCTCTATCACAAAAGAAAGATACTGCAAAGGCAGTGTGACCATGCCTTGTAAAGGAGCCCTCATAGGCCTCTTCTGAGGGAGAAATATGTTGCAGTCTGCACTTGTAAAGATCACAAATTTGGAACCGTATGGAACTGTACTGTTCCACAGGGTTGCTGAATTGGAATCAACTGTATGGCAGCAGGTTTGATTTTTTACACCTGGCTCTCACTTCCAAGAAGGTGCTCTGGTGGCTTAGTGGGTAAGGCATTTGACTGCTAACCAGAAGATCAGGGGTTCAAACTCAGCAGCTGCTTGTGGGAGGAAGATGAGGCAATGTACTTCAGTAAAGATTTACAGCTGTGGAAACTCAATAGGGGTCCTTATGAGTTGGAATCAAATCCATGGCTGTGGGATTTTTGGTTTTTACTTCCAAGAGACAATGAAGTGAAGCCCAACCTCGACTACTCTGCCCTGAACAGAACTGTGCTCTTGGGCAGGGTTCCCGCTGTTCTGAGCTACAATTTCCTCTGCTATAAAACAGCTAATATCACCTACCTCACTGAGTAATCGTGTGCAGTCAAATGCCTTAGGCACTATGCTCCCAGAGCTTCTGTGCAGACTCATAGTGACCCTATGTAACAGAGTCAAACTGTCCCATAGGGTTTCCAAGGCTGTAATCTTTATGGAAAGGAGCTCTGGTGGTACAGTGCCTGAGGCATTTGACTGCTAACCAGAAGGTTGGCCGTTCAAAACCACCAGCCACTCCAGGGAAGGAACATGGGGAAATCTACTTTGGTAAAGATTTACTGCCTCAGAAACCCAAAGGGGGTCACAATGAGTGGGAATCCACTCAATGGCAGTGGGTTGCGCTTGGCTGGAATCTTTACGGATGCAGACTGCCACATCTTTCTCCTGCCGAGCGGGCCTACCTGTCAGTTGGTAGCTAAGTGCTTAACAACTGCGCCACCAGGACTCTCAGTGAGTAACTGTAAACAAGAAAGGAGATCCTGTAAATGACTATCAAAGGCCAGGTTCCGTCCCTGCTGCATGCTGCTGTTGTTAGCTGCCATCCCAGTCAGCCCTCAGCGATCAGACCACTGTGAGCCAGAGGATTGTCACTGGCTCATTTTCGGAAGTGGAGGGCCAGGCCGGGATCTTAGTCTGTCTTACTGTCTTAGTCTGGCCTTTGTTCGGTATAACAGCAACACACAGGACTGGCGGTGGTTGTGCTGAGGTGCACTGTCTGGGAATCAAACTCGACACACCCACGAGAGGCAACAAGTGTACCACCGAACCAGTACACATTACCACCACCACCACCACCACCACCCCCTCACACACACACAAACTAAATCCGTCGCCATAGAGTAGATTCTGACCTTACAGGACAAAGTAGAACTGCCCCATAGTGTTTCCAAGGTTATAAATCTTTACGTTTTGTTCTAAAGAAACAAAGCAATGAGGCGGATTGCCTCATTGTTCTGCTGCAGAGTCGCTGATGGGTTTGAACCGCACACCTTTGGGTTAGCGCTTCACCAGGGCTTCCTTAAATCCTAGGCACAGCAACCCCTCTCCTCTCCGACTCTAAACGCAAAGTCTGCGGACGGTACCTCGCAGATCCCCCCCTCAAACTTCCACACCTACCCTTCCTGCTCCTGCAAAGGGAGACGGTACCTCTTTAGATGTAGAGTTGACCCGAGCTCTGAATGCGGATCCTCCCGCTGGTCCTCAGCGACTCCGCTCCAGGGTATCCCCCCCCCCCCCCGATAGTTATATATTCTCTGTTTTTTCTTCACTCTCTTTGGCTGGCTCCTTCCTCCAGCATTAAACACATTCTAATTTCTTGCTTTGAAAAAGAAAGGAAACTTCTGACTCCACCTCCAGCACAGTCCTATCTAAGTCCCCTTCAAGGACACTTTTTAAAAAGAGTTGTTTACATAGGCCGCGTCAGAGTGCTCACCTCCCACTCACTCCTCATTTTCATTTGGCTCCCAACTCCAACAAACTAAAAGAAATGTTTTCCAGTAAACCACCAATGATTTCCTCGTTGCTTCATTCAACCGCCACTTCTTGGCTCTTAACAGGTCAGCAGCATTCCCAGCTCCTGGCCTCAGGGCACTGTGGACTCCTCGGTTCTCAAAAACTGCCCACGTGCGGAAGACTTCTTGTCTCCGGTTCCCTTTCCCCAGTACCCTTTGCAGGTTTCTCTTTCTCTGCCAATTCCCCAAATGTTGGTCTTTCTCCAAAACCAAAAAACAAACCCACTGGCATCCAGTCAATTCCAACTCATAGCCACCCTACAGGACAGAGTAGAATTGCCCCAAAGCATTTCCAAGGCTGTAAATCTTTACTAAAGCAGATTGCTTCAACTTCCTCCAGGAGAGGGGCTGATGGGTTCTTTCTCAAGACCCATTAATTGGCTTCTTTATCGTCAACATTCTTTCCTTCTGTAAATTCATCCACTCAAATGGCATCAGTCACATCAAAAGATCAAATGTCCTTATTTTCCCAAAACTGTTCTGGTTTAGGCCTGCATAACTGTTAATAGCACCCTTCCCCCTCCCTCTCAATTACACTGTCAGTCCCCTTATCAATTGCCATTTGTATGCAGATGACGGTGAATTGAGGCAATAAAGCCCAGTGGCTGAGATCCAGGCCTGAAGTCAGCCCCCTGGCTTCATATCCTGCCCTACCACTTACCAGTTAGTGAGATCTTGGAGACCTTGGACAAATTACAGGATTATCTAACCTCTTTAGACTTCAGAATCCTTAGCAACAAAATAGGAATAAGAACACTTGATTTCTTAAGAAGTAAGGATTAAATAAATTAATACATGTAAATGTATTAACACGATACCTGCTACATTTTTAAATGCTCAACATGTGGTCACTGTAAATTGAAAATCACTTTCTGGCCCCTAACAACAATAACTGTTTTCTTCTAGTCCAGACCTGTGAGTTCCAGACCTATTCAGGTCAGTTGAATAAAGTTCCTTGGTGTGTGGGGGGGTCCCACAAGGAGTAACTTAGTCTGTCTGGGCCTCTTCTCCCTTCCAAATTCTTTAAAACCCCAAATGATCTTCCCATCAAATGGTGGCTGAATTCCTAAGATAATTTTCCTTTGACCCTTGAACAATCTTCCTAAAACTATTGATCATTGATGGGCATGATGGCCCCATATTCTCTCCATGCATATTCA
>NW_006921632.1:6503940-6504445 GCF_000298275.1 Orycteropus afer afer
CGCCAGCCTTCTGGTTAGCAGTCAAGTGCCTTAGGCACTACAGCAAAATCCTTGAATGATAGCCTGAATATAGAATACTTCAACCATCTTTTGGCAGAAAAACAGACATAACCCTTGAAAATACACTTTAGAAGAGGGAATGTTGTATTGGGAAGCTGTGGACACCGACCAGTTTTACCTCTGTTTGAGGTGTTATGGTTAATTACTTTGGATACATTTCTCTAAATCCTTAAAAATGTTTATCTTACTTTTTTGAAAAATTATGTCCCAAACTTTACAGTTTCCATTTACATGTCTTTTAACATAAAATTTCATCATCAAGATTTTTTTTCTCTCTTAATTTCAGCAAATATTTACAGCAGAGGTTCAAAGAGCATGCTCTGGAACCCTATTTCCTTCTAAAGAAACAAAACAAAAGGAAACCTTAAGCTTATCTAATCAATTAGAAGATTCATTGTCAATAATAGACCATGTCAATAACAGACCACACACACACACACACACA
>NW_006921632.1:6509035-6537930 GCF_000298275.1 Orycteropus afer afer
GGAGAAGAGGTAACTATGGGGAGGAAGTGGGAGGGGAGCTGTTGCATTGTGGTAAACTGTGGTCAATGACATGAGACGAAGTATATGTGAACTGCTGTATGGAAAGTGAATTTACTCTGTAAATCTTCACCCAAATCACAATAAATAAAAAAATAAAGAAAGAAAGAAAACAAAAAGAAGAAGAAGAAGCATACTATCCTCTTTCTTCCATGGAGCAGCCGGTGGGTTTGAACTGCCAAACTTTTGGTTAGCAACCAAATGCTCTAACTACTACACCACCGGGGTTCATAATCAGTGAGATAGGAACTATTATTTTCATTTAATAGATGAGGGGTATGTGTGTGTGGTCTATTATTGACAGTGAATCTTTTTCTCTAGCTTATGGTTTGTTTGGTTTCTTTAGGAGGATTTAGGACTCCAGAGCATACTCTTTTAACCTCTGCTATAAATATTTGCTGAAATTAAGAGGTGAAAATAATCTTATCTAGAAAGAAATATTTGCATGTAGTTTTCCTTTTTATTCTCTTTTGAGAAAAACAAAAAAATGTTTTGTACACAGCTTTAAATTTTTCTTTGAAGAAACAAAACAGCTATGATGCTAACTTTAGTTCGATTTCCAAAATTTCTACAGGTGAATGGACAACTCAGTAAAACAATAAAGCTATATTTGTGTTTGAAATTTTTTATTCTTATGCTGACTAGAATCTAACCTGTGAAAATTCAAGTGTACCTCTTCCTCCAGTACTGGTCAAAAAGCCCATTTAACCAATGACAGGAACACTGGGGTGATCTGTAGGCCAGGGCTTGAGTTCTGTTCTTGCCACATTCAGTGTTAACTTCACCTCTGTGTGCCTTGCTTTTCAACCTTTAATCATTTATTTTTTAACTTTTTACTATGATTTGGGTGAAATTTTACAATGCAGATTCGTTTTAACATTCAAAAGTTCATGTACATACTGTTTTATAACACTGGTTACATTTCCCGAAGCTCACCTCCCACTTCCTCCCTGTGGTTTATTACCCTTTCCCTGTGTCCTTCTTTTCTTTGCATTCCTGCCTCCCTCCCTTTCTCCCTGTGCAAACACTGCCCTTCTGATTTCCTGTGGTTGATTGTTCTAAGGAGTGTGCCTACCTGGTGTAAATGTTCACCTTATACTCTTACCTGTTCTTTGGCTGGAAGCCGTGGGAGTGAGTTCAATTCTAGCCCGAAGGCGAGGGGCCATAGTCTCCCAGGTTTCACCAGTCTCTATCAGACCAGTATGCCTGGTCTTTTTTTTTTTAAGATTTTGAATTTTGTTTACATTTTTCTCCCAGTCTATCCAGAATCTCCAATTTTGATCCCCTTCCAAGTGGTTGGCATTGGTAGCTGGGCAACGTCTAGTTCTGGCCTCAGGGTTATATAGGTTGAGGTTCTCATGGTCCACTAGTCCTTTGGACTATTTCCACACATTTTTTTTTTCTTTACTCTTCTTTGCTCCAGACAAAGAAAGACCAATAGTTGCAACTTAGATGGCTGCTCACCAGTTTTTAAGACCCCAGTTGCTACTCACCCAAGTAAGATGTAGAATATTTTTTGTACACCATATTGTGCCAATTGAGCTTGATGTTCCCTGCAGCCATGGTCCCCAGCCTTCAGGCCCAGCAACCTGCTCCCTCAGGGTGTTTATTTGTGGCTAAGAAATTATCCTAACTTTGCCTCCTGCTACATTTAAACTGCATATGGCCATTTCTACAGCACATACAAATACTTATGTAGGTATATCACCCAATGGCTTGTTTTTTCAATGGGAGAAATATCTCCTATGCTTCTCTAAAGAGATTACAGAAAAGACCTTTTAAAATGTTACATTTTTTTTATTATTGTTGTTGTTATTAACACTTTGGTGACTGAATACTACATGTAATAGTATTTCTATGGGGAATTTGTATTATTATTTAAAAATGGGATGCTAAGAGTCAGCTTCTATCTGCCTTAGTCCCTACCCCACTATTTTGCAGTGAGATTGGGAGGACCTGGGTTCTCATTACCCCATACGTTGGTAGTGAGACTGAGCATTTCCTCAGTTTCTAGCCCTATGAGTTGGAACAGGGATAAAAGCAGGGTTAAGGGTGTGAGGAAGCTGAAGGAACAGGGATTTTCCCTATTGGCCAGACACACAAACCAATTTCTCAAACTAGGCCTTTTTCCAAGTCATGGCTTTCCTCCCCTTGGCTCTCAGGTTGGACCTGTGAGCTTCTTATTCTAGTGCCATGGCCAGCAGAGCTTCTCCTGTGCCCCAGCTACCTTCTCTCCATTCTCAGCTTCTCCCTTACTGTCTAGTTCCAAAAATGAGTCAATGGTTCTGTACTGTTCACCTCAGGGTTAATTGTGGTTTGGCCACCAAACTATGTTGTTGTTAGGTGTTGTGGAGTCTATTTAGACTCATAGCGACCCCATGTGACAGAGCAGAACTGCTCCATAGGGTTTTCTAGGCTGTAACCCTCATGGCTTTCTTCCACGGAGCTTGTGGGGCTTCAAACAGCCAACCTCTCAGTTAGCAGCCAAGCGCTTATCTGTTTCTTTAGCAGGGCTCCTCCATAAAGCTATCCAAATGTCAATTGTCATTCTGAGCCAACACAGCTGATTTGAGGGATAAGACTTCGTGGTTAAAGTTTTCCAGTTAATTGAGTTATTTAATGTATAATTATTTAATAACACTAATGGTATACCACATACTACAATGTTGTTGTTGTTATGTGCCGTCGAGTTGGACAAACTCATAGCAACCCCTCCTTGGGTTTCCCAGGCAGTATCACTACGGAAGTAGATTGCCCAACCTTCCTTCCCAGGAGTGGCTGGTGGGTTTGAATTGCCAGTCTTCTGATTAGCAGTCAAGTGCCTTAGACACTATGCTACCAGAGCTCGTTGTTTTACCTGCATATCTATTTATTCCTCTTAATAACCCTATAAAATAAGTACTTTATTTTTCTCTATTTTACATATAAGGAGACTAAGGTTGAAAGATTGAGCAATCTACCCAAGGTCATCCATTTTATAAAAAGCAGAGCAGAGAGTTAAAACTGGTGCCAAGCCTTTGTGGTCAACCACAACATACAAGATTGCACTGACAAGAGAGGCTTCACATCCTTTCTCCAGTTCACAGCTAAATAAGCTGTTGGCTTTTACTATACAGTTTAAGAAATTTCGTAGTTTATCAACTACGGATCCTTGTTATGAAATACAAGGTCTCTTTTGTGCTATGCAGTGAAGCCAGGTGGGCTGGAGTGGGCTGGGGCAGTGATTCCCTTCTACCATAACTGCCTGAGAAAGGCTGATCAAAAAAGTAAAATAAAATGGGGCAACTGGAAAGTACTTACTCATCAAAGTCACTGGTGACTTAAAATGTACCTTTCGGTTGTTTCTAGATCTCTTCCCTAGATCGACTCCTTTCTGGGCTGCAGTCAGCGTGGCCAAGGTGGAGAGCCGACAGAGAGCCTGGGCTGCACGGTAAATAAGTGGACCTCTCTGGGTGCTGTGCACTTGCAAGCCAGCCTCTGGGGAAAAGATGCCGTTTCCGGTGGCATCTGGGGCAAATGACAGCGTCAGCATTTGCTTTCTTGCATTAGGAAGCAGAAGAATAATGACCAAAACGTCAAGATTTGGCACATCTGAAAACATGAAGTGGTAAGAAAAGAAAAACACAGCATCTTCCTGAAGTTCATTTTTGACCTTGTTTCCATTTCATCTTTCTCAGTAGTTTGGGTATCGTGTATATTGGCTCTTCCGTGATTTTATTTTAACAACTCAGACGCTTGGATCTTATTACTCTAGCTTTGCAGTATGTTTGAGGCTAAAAAAGTTGTTTGAGTGTGTAAGGAAAGAAAGATGGTGTGGGGAGAAGGTGAAGAAGGAAAAGAGAAATGGGGAGATGAGAAAGATTTCACCCCTTTCTGATTAATATTTCATTTCATGGCAATGAGCCCTGTGACACAGTGGTTAAGTGCTTGGCTGCTAACCAAAAATTTGGTGGTTCAAACCCACCAGCTGCTCTGTGGGAGAAAGATGAGGTAGTCTGCTTCCATAAAGATTACTGCCTTGGAAATCTATGGGGCAGTTCTACTCTGTCCCAGAGGGTCGCTATGAGTTGGAATGGACTAACTGGCAATGGGTTTGGTTTTTGTAATCTTGCTTTTTTGTGTGATGTATTGCACTATCAAATCTTATCACTGATCCTCACACCATCCTGCTGGGTGTGAGAACAGCCCCTAACACAGATACAGAAAGTTTGGCCTAATGTAAACAGCTGCACAGTAAGTAGCAGAGTCGGGATAGCAACAGATTCCTCCTCTAGGGTTGCATTTGAAACCACCAGCTACCTGCAGGGGAAAGGAGAGGAGTTTTCAGATTGATTAAAAAGCTCAGGCTTTGTCTCTTTTTTTGGAATGATATGCATGATTCCCCAGAGGAAATCCCCTATAGCTCTCCTTCAAATATCAAGATGAAAGTGAAGGAGGAAGTGAATCAGAGGTGAAAAAAAAAAGTGTAGCTCTAAAAATGTTTTTCTCAAAACAGTAAATCTTCTACATGTGTTTAAAATGCTTTAGGATTCACCATTTCTCTATTACGTTAAATGAAATGGTATGAAATAACTAACGGACAGGGCTAACATTCCAAACAGCCCTGACTTATCTACCCTGCTCTTAGTTTTTATGTTTTTGTTAGCATGCTGTTATCAACAGCACCTAACAACAACAACATATAGGTAAACTGGTCTAGAAAGCAACAGAATTGTCTTTTCTTCTAAAAAAATGTCATTCTGCTTGACTGCATTGACTACCCAATGTGTGACTTAAAAATTAATTCTACACATTCCATGTCATTTTTATCCTCTAGCTTATTACCATTGAGAAACTAATTCTATTCTCCTGGAATCCAGACTTCTTGGGTCCATGGAGTTGGGGTGACTCACTCAGGCCACTGCTCTCAGATCTTAAATTTTGAGCCTTGAAGAAACAGGTCTTCTAAAATCACCTTCACATTAAACAATGTTATTGTTGTCATCATTAGGTGCCATCAGTTAGTGACCTGACTCATAGTGACTCATCTGACTCCTGGTGACCTCATATACAACAGAACAAAACACCATCCTCACATTCATTGCTATGCTTGGGCCCATTATTGAAGCCATTGTGTCAGTCCATCTCATTGAGGGTTTTCCTCGAATGATTGAAAAAATCCGAAAAAGTAAACTCACTGCCATCAAGGTGGTTCAACTCATAGTGACCTCTCCTTGGGTTTCCAAGGCAGTATTTCTACAGAAATAGACTGCCCAATCTTCCTTCTGATCCTCAAATGACAGTCCGCTTAATTTTGTAAAAATATTTTTACCTTGGGTCTTATGAAGAATTATCTGTGTGTGGTCAGTTTTGAGAAACAGAAATGCCAAGGTCAGATTAAACACTGATTAGAGTAAATTGTTTTTATGAAAACACTGTTCTGGCCTCATTTCCATGGCCATGTATAATCCCTAGTGATAAATGAAACACAGAAAATCTGTGAAAGATCTCTCATTTTCAGAACATTTAGCATAATGCCTAAGGCACTTAACAGCTAAGCAGAAGCCTGGCAGTTCAAACCCACCAGCCACTCCTTGGAAGGAAAGTGTGGTAGTTCAGTTCGTATGTCAACTTGGCTGGGCCTGGTTGAGTGGCTGGGCAACTGGTGGTAGTTATTCCCCATGAGGAGATTGGCAATCAACTCCATGGTGGGATCTCCCACAAGCAGCTGAGTAGCTGCCTTTGGGATGTGGTCTGCTTCCTGTATATAAGGAGAAACCTTGGGGATATTCTCTAGCTTATGGCACCTTAAACCCTGCATGTCATTGTTCAGCAGCCTGCCATGCTCCACCAACCTTGGGACTTATAATGGACTTGAATTAATGGCCTGCTGTGTGATTTGGTAATATTGGGACTGTGCTGTTTTACTTGTCAACTTTGGGCTTGGCCGCCTCAGCAGCCAATACCTGTCTGACTGAAGAAAAGCCTCTAGCTTCAGTGGGCCGGAAGCTGGAGGCAGAGCTGAAGCCCAAGGCTGAGGGGCTTTCACCCAGCCCCTAGAGCCTGGCACTTTGAACGTGGACTTAAAGCCTCCAAAGTGTAAGAGAATAAACTCCTGTTAGTTAAGGCCAACCCATTTGTGATATATTCTTGTCAGAGTGGCACTAGGTAACCAGAACAGAAAGGTTGGGCAATCTACTTCCATAGTGATACCGCCTCGGAAACCCAAGGAGGGGTCACTATGAGTTGGGGCCAACTTGACAGCACATAACAACAACAGTTAAAGTGTTATCATGATTTGCAAATTGTATATTCAGTAAACTTCAATCACTTTCTATTATTGGCTTAATATGATTTTTGTTATAACACCATAAATCAGGTGATATTGCATAAATTCTGATACAATCATTTCTGTATTTCAAGGCAGGGCTTCAATCTAGAACCCAGTGGATAGCTTTATATATTAAGATTCAGAGGCATCTAGTCCACAACTTTGAAAATTTGCCGTTATTTGATTCTAGCTATTCTGTAAATGAGTTGTACATCTTTTCAACTCTCTAGATTCACCCAATCTAATATGCACTGTGAGAATGAAAGAAGGATCTATGGAAGGATAAGTAAAATTCACGTCATCATCACAAGACTAGGAAGAGAGGAACTGTAGTAATACAAATGATAATACTGCTTTTAATCTTCAAATTTAAAATAAAGTTTGACACTGCAGTTCGGCAAGCTGGCATTCTTGGTTTTTCTTAAAATTTACTGACTACTTAACCTATGTAAAAGTTTTACACCTAGAGTGTGCTTTCTCTCACAAATAAAGTATGATTTTCATAAAATAAGACATGCTTTAATTATTATCTTCCTTTTACAGATGGTGAAACTGAGGCCTCAAGAGTTGATAATGATCTATCAAGTAGATGCATGGAGCAGGGAATTAGTGCTCTAACGGCGATTGTGTCATTTTCTATGTCTTTTCGGTGGGAGGCCAGGCAGGGAACACTGCCATTATTTTTCATCTTAAATTATTTTATTTTAAGAAGGTCATTCATAGGCATGGTATAAAATATAAAAAGGTACAAATGGTATGAGTGAGAAGTCCCCTTCCCTTTCTTATTCCCCTATTCCCTTACTTTTCTGTTCTAGAAAAGATACTGTCATTGGTTTCTTCTGTATTCTGCCAGAAGTATTCTATAGCTTTCTGAAATATTTAATTCTCTCTTCCTTCCCTCTTAAAGACTTCACTTCCTTTATTATAAAAGACTGTTTTCTGGAAGACTACAAACACCATTTAGAACAAATGTTAAATTGCAGAAGGTCTTTGGTAAATGAGTCATCCAGATTGTTCCCCATGTTTGAAATGGTGTAGAAAAGTCCTTACAGTAACTGCAAAAAGAGGTAGGCAAAGCTGTCTCAGTGATGTGGCACCATAACTGACCTAGTCCTGTGTTCTGTGGTAGCGTATATGGAGGCCACTCAGAAATCTTGAGGTTGATTTATGATACAGTGACTGCAGAGCTATAATGCCATTAAATAGGGTGAACCATCAAATCTTTGCCTTTGGGGACAAAACAGACCTGTTTTTGAAACCTAATTATGTCACAAGCTTCATGGCCTTGGCAAAATCACTTAACCCTTCTATGACTTAATTTTCCTCATCTATAAAATGGTGATGATAATAGTCACCACATAAATGTGAAAGGAGCCTTGGTAGTGCAAATGGTTAGTGCTTGAAAGGTTAGTGGTTTGAATCCACGTAGTGGCTCTATAGGAGCTCTGGTGGTGTAGTGCCTGAGGCATTTGACTGCTAACTAGAAGGCTGACAATTCAAACCCACCAGCCACTCCTCAGAAGGAAGACTGGGCAATCTACTTCTATAGAGATACCACCTCAGAAACCCAAGGAGGGGTTGCTATGGGCCAGAATCGACTTGATGGCAGTGAGTTTGGTTTTGGGTTTGGAGTGGCTCTATGGGAGAAAGACCTGGCAATCTGTTCCCGTAAAGATTATAGCCTTGGAAACCCTATGGGGCAGTTCAGCTTTGTTATATGGGGTCACTATGAGTCAAAAATCAACTTGGCATCTAACAATAACAACACATAGATGTGAGGATTAAATGATAAAATAAATGCAGAGTTTCAGATATAAAACCAAAAAACCAAACCAATTGCCATTGAGTTGATTCCAAGTCATGACAACCCCATGTATACAGAGTAGAACCGCTCCATTGGGTTTTTAAGGCTGTGACCTTTCAGAAGTAACTCACCAGGCTCTTCTTCTGAGGCACCTTTGGGTGGATTCAAACCACCAAACATTTGGTGAACAGTCGAGTGAGTAACCAACTGCACCACCCACAGAGTCATTCCAGGTACGTAATAGTTTTATAATAAATGATACCTATATTATTAACTGGGAGCTCTGGTGGCTTAGTGCCTAAAGCATTTCACTGCTAACCAGAACCATGGCCCATCTGTTCATTCATTCCATACATTGTGGCAGGCATTGTTCTAGGGGAATACAGCAGTGAATGAAGCATTTAAATAACTGTCACCTTTATTTGAGGTGGGGGAGGCAGACAAAACAGTAAATAGTATGTTAGATAAAAGAGATGAGGAAGAAAACCAATTTCCTCCATAAACTTTCATCCAAATCACAATAAACAGTTAAATAAATTTAAGAAAGAGAGAGAAGAGGAATATGAGTGTTGCATGGGGAAGATGCAGGGGCTGTGGCTTAGAATTTTAAATAAGGTGGTCTGGAGAAGGCCTCCCAGAGAAGATGGCATTTAAGCGAAGTTCTGAAGGAACTTCAGATGATGGACGAAGTCATGTGGAAACCTGTGGGAACAGAGTTCAAGCAGTGAGAACAATAAGGAGGCAAGTATGGTGAGATTAGAATGAACCTGGGAGACAGATATAGGAGATGAAGTCAGAGAAGCAGGGGAGTATAGATACTATAGGGCCTCATGGGCCACTGAAAGAACTTGGACTTTCACTTTGAGTGAGATGGTAGACATTGTCAGGGGTTTGAGCTATTCTGTTGAGAATAGACTATATGAGGCAAGGGTGAAAGCAATTAAGACCAATTAAGAGGTTATTGGATAATGCAGTTGTTGTTGCTTGGACTAGAGCTCTGTTAACCATGGAAAGAATAATGATGGATTCTAGCTAAAGACTGAAAGTAGAGATGATGGAATTTGCCTGTGGAGAGAAGGTGGGGTGTCAGAAAACTGGAGGAGTCAAGGATAATTCCATGATTTTTGGCCTGAGTGGCAGGAAAGATGAAATTGCTATTAACTGAGATGGAGAAAATTTGGGAGAAATAGGTTTTGGGTGGAGGGTGGAGGTCAAGTGTTTGGAGCTTGTTAACTTTGAGTTCCTTTTATACATCTAAATTGAGATGATCTGTTGAATAGGCATTTGGATATACAAGTCTGGAGTTCAGGGGAGAGGTCCACATTGGGTGCTGTCACCGATGGAGCTAGGGAAGACACGAGGTCCAAGAATTGAACCCTGGGCACTCCAAGTATAGGAGGTCACAAAGGCAAGTTCAAGCAGGAATCTGAAAGGAACCTGTAAAGGAGACTGAGAAGGAGCAGCCAATGAAGGAGGAGGAAGACTAGGAGAGTATGGAGTCCTGGAAGCCAAGAGGAAAAAGCATTTCAAGGAGGCAGGAGGGACTGGCTGTGTCAGATGCAATGCATGGATCAAGCAGGATTACTGACCATTGGTTGTAGCAACATGTGGGACATTAGTAACTTTGATGGAACGTTGGGGACAAGGGCTGATTAGAGTGGTCGAAGAGAGAATGGAACAATTGTAGACAATATCTCTCTTGAGAAGTTTTGCTACAAAGTGGAGCAGAGAATGGGGAGTCAACTGGAGGGGGAAGTGAGGTTAAGAGAGTTTTGTTTTGTTTCCATTTAAGATGGGAGAAATAATTGTATGTTTCCATGCTCAAGGGAATGATCCAGTAAAGAGAGAAAAACATGACACAGGATGAATAGGAGAGACTTGCTGGAATAGTGTCCTTGAATTGGCTAAAAGGGGGTGGGATCTAGTGCACAAGTGGAAGGAATCAGTCTTGGATAGGAACACAGACAGTTCAACCAGAGAAACCATAGGGAAGACAAAATCGGGCATGACACTGGTATAAGGGTAGACCTGGAGGCACCCGTTTGTGGGGTTCTTCCTGATTTCTTCGAGTTTCTCAGGTGAAATATGTGGCAAGATCAAGGTCAGTAACACAGAGTGACTATGAGGAAGGTAGTTTTAGAAGTCTGAGGAGAAAGAAGATATTGAAATAGTCATCTAAGAGATAGGAGCTGCTGTAATCACTGAGTCCTATGCCTCCACTTAAAGCTGGTAGCTCTTATTTGCATTGAGAGCGTTGCCATCATTGTTTGATTTCCTCTAGTCTCTTTCAGCCACAAGAGTGTAGGTGGAGAACAGGCAGAAAACTGCAGTTAAGCAGGACTAGGGTTTTGCCTTTTAGTGTCTGTTAATGTGTGTTGATATGCCATTACAAATTAATAATTTATTTGAAATTAAAGCTATCAAACCTAAATATCCATGTATAGTGAAAAATATTCAGAGTATAAGGGCAAAAGTAATGTTCCTTTAAGATTAACAACTCTTTAATAGTTCTAGCCACCAATTAAACTAAACTTATCTTTATTCATCCATTATCATTTTATCCACATTTTCTATTTCAGGCAACAGTTATTTTTCTTATCTTCTTGGAATGGAATGCTTGCTATAAGTGGACCAGAAATCAGCCCACTAAATATTTACTTATAAATGAATGCATTTATTTCAGCCAGCTAGTGTGTGTTTTTGTTCAAATCTCTATCTAAAGGTCCAAATTTGGCAGATCATCCCCATCAAAAAAAAGGAAAAGAAAAATGTTTTTTCATTGCTTGTATGACTTAGAACAAGCTACATAATTTTGATAATCTCTTTTCAAGGCACTTGAATGTTAGCATTTTCAAGGACATATGTATAATTTGTTTCTATTGAGGCACAAAATCTTTTGGTAGCAGTACATCAAGAATTTTGAGAATCCGGGTTAGAATTTCTCATGAGTTCAGTTTAGTAACTGAACTAAATTCTGCATTAAGTCATACATGCAAACAGTTTTATTGTTGTTGATGAGCAAGGCTAGAGTTGTTGGGATTTGGGAATATATGGGATGAGAAGAACGAAATTGATGGTTTTACCAATGAATGGAATAGAGATGTGAATAAATAAAAAGACCCTATTCTGTAATTTCTTAAACTTTTCTACAGATTTTCTTCTTATTATTACTATTTAGTGTGATTTGGGTGAAAGTTAAAGAGCAAATTCATTTTCCATACAGCAGTTCACATATACTTTGTTTCATGACATTGATTACAATTTCCCACAATGCAACAGCTCTCTTCCCACTTCCTCCCCATAGTTACCTCTTTCCTGTGTCCTTCCATCCCATGCACTCCTGTCCCTGAGTTGTTTCCTTGTACATACACAGCACTTCTATTCTCCCATGACTGCTCTCTCCAAGGAGTGTATCTACCTCATGTAAATGTTCAGCCCATATGTCTGTCTTTTGTTTGGCTGGAAGCCACAGGAACGCTCAGTTCCACACCTGAAGGGCAGCTAGGGGCCATAGTCTCAGGGGTTACATCAGGCTCTATCAGACCAGCAAAACTGGTCCCTTTTTATTTTATGATTTTGAGTTTTGTTCCTCATTGTTCTCCTACTCTATCCAGAATCTCCTACATAGATCCCCCTCCGAGTGGTTGACAGCGGTAGCTGGGCACCATCCAGTTCTTCTGGTCTCATAGTCATATAGGTGAGGATCTACAGACTTAGATCTCTTATGTTTCATGCAATTTCCATATTCTGCCCCAGTATAGCTTAGTGGTTTGCAGAAAGCCTTTGCAGGCAAGAAAAGTTGAGTTCAGAGTCCCAACTCCACAATCCATGAGCCCTGTGACTCTGGGAAATTTACTCAACTCCTCTGGGCCACTAGCCAGTTGGGGAGATTAACTATGCGAAGTACTAAGCAGAGTGCTGGCACTTAGCAAACAGTCAATTTATTTTAGGAATTAGTACACATATACCCATGCTTTTTAAAATAAAAGCTATACTTTAAATGACTGACCACTAAGTAAAATGTAGATGCTAACAGGTACCCGGTTTGATGGGCACAGCTCTATGAACTGGTGTGATGCTAGCCCTGCAGAACTCTGTAAGTGGAGGGGACAATAGAGATCATCCATAGGCCTAGTTAAGGCTCAGAGAGGTTGAGGAAGCTACCTGCATCACATAGCCAGGCTAACTACTAAGTTGGGACTAAGACCAGGCTTCCTGCAGGGTCTTGTTTCATAGTTCTAGGACAAAGTTAATGAATTAAAAAAAAAAAAAAGGTTTATAAACTTTTTCCTGAAAGGATATTTTAACATCCTACAGAACTGGACCTTACATTATTTAACAATGTTCCACACCTCTAAATAACATTAAATTTTATTGGAAAACTCCAAACCCCTGGCTTAGTTTTCTGATTCCATGGTTACCACATCTTTATGAGCACAACTTTGTCAAACCACAGGCCAGTAGCTCTCAGATACTCTATTTGAGATTTATGTTCTATTTATGTTTTATGTCCCAAGTCAGATGGCTAAGCTCTTTTTCAGTTACAAGAGATTTCCCTTTCCTCAATCTATGTTAGCACAAACTAAATAAAGACAAATAAAGAAGCGTCATCTATAAACCTGAACAATGCTAGAAGCACTATCTATTGCAATTGAATTGTGTCCCCTCAAAAGATATGTGGAAGGCCTAACCCTCTGTACCTGCTGTGACTGTGAACTTGTGTGAAAATAGGTGTTTGAAGATATTAGTTAGGTTAACTGAGGAGGTCATACTAGAGGAGGATGGGACCAGAGCTTGTATAACTGATGTCCTTGTAAAAGAGGAGAAGATGTAACAGGGACAGGGAGATGGGAAGGATGCCATCTGATGCTGCAGCTGCAAGTCAAGACTATGTGGAGCTACCAGGGGCTGGGAGAGAGGTGTGGAGCAGTTTTCTCTTAGAGCCCTCAGAAGGAACTAAAGTAGCTGGAGACTTCCAGTCTCCAGAACTGTGAGGCAACAAATTTCTATTATAAGCTACCCAGTTTGTGTCATTTAGTTATGACAGCTCTAGAAAACAAACACACCATCTCTCCCAATTAGAAGAGTCTGGCAAAGAATCTTCCTTTTCTGTTCACTTTCATGATCTGCATTTTTAAAATTCTCATTAAAATCCTCTTTCAGGTTATCGTACTTGAGGGCACTATCAACAGCATTGTCAGTTTTAAAAATCTGGATATTTCAAACACTGCATGTTTTTAAGTGGCATTATATATTAATTTGAAGGGATAACATTCTTTGCTAAAACCAAAATGCTACGTTCACATATTTGTATGGTGGGATTATAGATGCAATATTTCCTTTATTTTCAAAGGTATCCAAAACATGTTCATACCACGTATATTAAAAAACTAATCCTAATATTTTTAAATGGTATTAATTGCTAAATTCCTGAACATGAAGTTGTTTTGTCCAGTAATACAGAAATGGCTTAATATTTTGGATGCTATTAGGTAAACATTTGCAGAGTGCCTCTACTGGCCAGCCATAATACTTGGCATCCAGATACAAGGCTGAATAAGACATGGTCTCTCTGGGTTCAGGAGCCCAGTCCAGTGAAGGAAAAGCACAGAAGCTGATAATTATAACTCAGTGTCTGAAATGCAACAATGGCCTTATGTTAGGGTGTCACTTCTATTGCTGAAAAGGGATTTTAAGAAAATTACTGAATATATGAAACGTTATGAAAATAGCACTGCGAAATATGGCCTCTGATCAGACTTTTTTCAATATGGATATTTGTTTTGGAAATAATATAATGATGGACATGAATTCCATGTTTTAGAAATTAATTGTATTTCACTGGTAAAATAGTAGGCTTGTAGATAGTTTCCAAATGATCATTTACAAAACTAATATTACTGGTTACTTTTTATTGCCTTCCTTTCCCCATTAGGACACTCTTTTCCTTAATATATTTTGTTGTTGAATGTCTGAAATACATTTAAATAAATGAAGATGTTTTGTTGTTGTTAGGTGCGGTTGAGTCGGCTCCAACTCAGAGCGACCCTATGCACAACAAAACAAAACACTGCCCGGTCCTGTGCCAGCCTTATAATCCTTGCTATACCTGAGCACATCATTGCAGCCACTGTGGCAATATATCTCATTGAGGGTCTTCCCCTTTTTTTTTTTTGCTGACCCTCCACTTCACCAAGAATGATATTCTTTTCCAGGGAATGGTGCTTACTGACGACATGACCAAAGGATAACAATAAATACATATTTACATAAACTTTTAGGTAAATTAATGTAAACTATAAACTCACTTTTCTGAGTCATGTGTTCACCACTGTAAGTAACTATGCTTGTAATTCTCTGAATCATATGGTAGTATTCTGTTTTCTAACTCATGAGTTTTAAGTCATGATTTGATGCATAACTGTGGACTCAGTCACTTTGAGTGACTGTTCCCAGAACAGAAGACTCAGACTGTTTTTACTTTCTATCAATGTATTTATTCCTGGTGGTGTAGGCTAGTTCAATCATGGATTGGTTTTAAAATACATTACAAAAATAGCTAAGAATAAAGAAATACTCTTTATTGCTGATTGAATAAACTGTGAGTATGCAAAGATTCAACTTAAAATAAACTCTAAACTAATCATCTTATTCTCCAAGTCTGTTTATATTGTCAGTAAGTAGAGTCAATAGCTACCTAATTGAGCTCTGATGGCACAATGTACCTGAAAATGTTGGTGTTTCAAACCCATCCAGCAGCGCTGTGGAAGAAAGCCCTGGCCATCAGTTTCCATAAAGATTAAAAATCAAAACCAAACTCATTTCCACTGAGTTGATTCCAACTTCTAGTGACTCTGTAAGACAGATAGAACTGCCCCATGAGGTCTATAAGGCTGTAATCTTCACAGAAGCAGACTCCCACATCTTTCTCCCACAGCGCAGCTGGTGTGTTCAAACCTTTCAGTTAGCATCTGAGCACTTAATCACTGTGCCACCAGGGTTTCTTTTCTATAAACAGTATAGCCAAGAAGACCCGATGGCACATTTCTTCTCTGTTATATGTCATATTGTGGCATCCAACCACAATATCTACCTAATTGCCCAAGAAAGAATCACCTATGACTCTTCCCTCCCCACTCTTAATCATGAATAATAATAATGATTATTATTATTGTTATTAAAAACACCAAACCCACTGCCATCAAGTGGATTCTGACTCATAGTGACCTCCATTGGGTTTTCAAGGCAGTAAATCTTTACAGAAGTAGATTGCCCAGTCTTGCTTCCATGGACTGGCTGGTGGACTTGAACCACCAATGTCTGGTTAGCAGTCAGATGCCTTAGGCACTGTGCTACCAAATACAGACTACATTATTCTCCTAATCTGCTCTCTGATCAGCTCACTTCTCTCTACCCCTACAGCCTCCACCTTACTTAGTTCAAATCTAGAATCCTACTGTGGCTTCCACCTCATCTTCCCACTTATGTTGTCTCCTTCTTCCAACTCATCCTCTGACCTGCACTCTTTGTTTTTTTCTAAGATGCAGATCTTATCATTTTACTTCCCTTTCATAGGCTGAATTTAACTTGATAAATCATGTCAAAAATTTTCTGAAAACACCAGCTCTTCTGCCTTTTCTTCATCGCACTTGAGGCTCAACTATCCCAATTGACAAAGCATCTGTATTCCCTTTATAAACAAACAAACAAACAAAATACCAAACCCACTGCCATCGAGTCAATTTTGACTCATAGTGACTCCAATGGGGTTTCCAAAGTGGTAAATTTTTATGGAAGTAGATTGCTTCATCTTCCTTCCACTGAGCAGCTGTTGGGTTTGAACCACCCACCTTCTAGTTAGCAGTCAAATGTCTCAGGCACTGCACCACCCGAGCTCCTTTCTGGATTCCCTTAGATAACAAAGGTCAATAATAGCACTTACTGAGTGCACTATTCTGAGTATGTTAAGTGTATAACATTTTTTTTTAAAATTAACAATAGTAATTATTATTGCTACCCTTTATTGAGAGTCTACTTTAAATCCAAGCATCATATATCCATTAGTTGTTACCTTAAAACTGTCCTCATGAGGATCATGAAATGAGGGAACAGGCTTCCTTGTGGGTCAGGTTGTGCCCCAAGCCAGTCAGCAAGGGATTCCAACCAACATCTGCCTGCACTTGTGCCTCGTTCACCCACACCACCAGACAGACAGTTTCTCACCTCCTGAAAGGGCACTGCTCCCATGCCTACAGTGGTGCCACTTAAATCATGGTGATGCAAACGGAAATTAAAACATTGTGGTGAAGTCAAGCAAGCTGCTTTGATTTATTTCTTGTAAGGAAAGAAAGGCTGATGCTAAGTTGACAACACCAAAGCCATCACTTAACAAGTCACTCACTGCTTTGGTTCCAGACACGTGTCCAGTGACAGCAGGCTCAGAAGTCCTTGACGTCTGGTGGAGTCACAGAACAAGGACCGTAGGAAAATGTCTTATACTGAGCTTATTTGAGACCTTGTCCTGAGTGCTTACACTCCCTGGGTGGGGGAGGGGAGGATGTGGAGTAATTCTATGTTAGTCCACAGAATCTGAATGAGGAACTGTCATTTGCAGCGCTTGATTAACCACAGACTTATATTTTAGGAGGAAGTAGATTAAGAAAAATGCGCAACCTTTGCCTGTCATGCTTAATTTGTTACAGAAAAACAGAGAAGCAACTTATTCATTCTTCAAACAGAAAATCCCCCAATAATGGTTTGTATGGATGAATTCTCTAAGTGGACTTCTTAAAAATAAGTGATGTATCATGATGGCCGGTGGCCAGGACCCAGTTTGCAAGCCTGATGCAACTTGGGGTGATGTCTGATGATTAAAAATGCACACTTACATGTTAATGCAAGGGAGATCTCCTTATTGTCATATCTCAACATTGCTTGGTCCAGAGAAAGAGGAAAGAAGGAAGGCCAGTAGGTATGCCACACTGTCATCCATGCTAAAAGGAGAGGAAGGCTGTTGGGAGCTCTTCTTGGCTACTTGCTGGTCTGCTGGTCCTCCTTGTCCTATCAAGAGAGAGATAGCATTTCCATCATTGTTGGATGGGGGGCAGCCTATTCCTGTGGTCTCAGACACTCTTGGAAAGGTGGTTCAGGGCTTCCTCTATTAGGGGCTCATGCCTTGGCCCTTATCTATGGTATCAGATGTGCTGCGCTGCCAGCTTCCCACTTCATCTCAACCAACAATTTGTCTTTAGCCCTCAGTCTGCCACCTACAGGTTAAAACCCCATTATTTTCTTGGTACTTTGATCATAGGGTGTCACCTAAGTTGTGAGAAGGATTTTTCCCTGAAGGATGCGAGCTGGAGACCACCAGAGTAACCTGCTTTTCTTCTAGTAAGATTTTAGTAATAACTGGTTGTTTGGTACCCTCCCATCTACAGCCCCTTCCAGCCTCACCAGTGGGACATTTGACACCTGCTTAACTGAACTGAGAAGTCCTTGGATGGAGGGAATAGTTGAGTGCTGTGCTACTAATGGAAAGGTTCATAGTTCAAACCTACCCAGAGACACCTCAGAAGAAAGGCCCAGTGATCTGATTCCAAAAGTTTACAGACATGAAAACTCTATAAAGCAGTTCTACTCTGCATGTATGGGATCACTGTGGGCCAGAAACAACTCGACAACTGGTCAAACAAACTGGCTCCAGCTCTAGTTCTTCGGAAGAAATCTGTAAGAGTCCCTGGCCATGCAGGAGCCCATCTACTTACGGGGGAGCAGATCCTGGTGAAACCATCTAGTCACTACCTACCCATTTTGTGGTTGTTGGGCTGTTGGGGTTCCAAGTCGGAGATGGAAATAGAGCAGCCCCATGACCAAAATGATCTATTGTCTCACTTTCCTTCCCAACATTCAAAGTCCTTAATAAACCTGGGACTTTTAAAATGATCAGATTGTATAAAGAAAGACTGTAGAAAATGGAGGTGAACTTTTGCCTTGACTCCAAGATCAGGCCCCAGTAGGCTTGAGGAATTATCAGAGAGGGAGGAGGTAGAGCAAAAAACACTAGACTGGAAGCCAACTATGGGCACGATCATGGTTAACATTTATTGAGCGCTATGTTGCTTTTCCTTTCTTCTTCCTTTTTCATAAGAAACAATTGACTGTATTAGTTTATGGTTATAGTATAATCCACATATAACCTCATCTAAAAGAAAAAGCAAATGATTAGGTAGGTACTGAACCAGGATATTTCAGATTTTTTGCAAGTGATGATACTAGTTCCTATATGTATTACTATATTATACATATCTGCCAACTAACCAACCAACCCACTGCCACTGAGTTGATTCTGACTCATAGCAACCCCCACTGGGTTTCTAAAGCTGTAAATCTTTACAGAAATAGATTGTCTCATCATCCTCCTGTGGAGTGGCTGGTAGGTTTGAATCACTGGTTAGCAGCCAAATGTCTTACCCATTATGCCACCAAAACCAAAAAACCAAACCCAAAAGACCAAACCCACTGCCACTGAGCTGATTTCAATTCATGGAAACCCCCATTGAGTTTCCAACACGGTAAATCTTTATGGGAGGAGATTGTTCCATCTTACTTCCACAGAGCAGCTGGTGGGTTTGAACTGCTAACCTTCTGGTTAGTCATCAAATGCCTTAGGCACTGCATCACCAGGGCTCCTTTATTATGCCACCAGAGCTATATATACATGCAGTGGCAGATTAAGGAAACTGGACTGAAAGCTAGGACTGGGAGTAAATCCAGAACATAATACATACTCTAAGAGCACCCAACGGACCTCTGGTGGGCAGTGGTTAAGCAACTTGGCTGCTAACCTAAAGGCTAGTGGTTCAAACCCACCAGCTGCTCTGCAGAGGAAAGGTGAGGCAGTCTGCTTCTGTAAAGATTTACAGCCTTGGAAACCCAATGGGAGTCATTATGAGTTGGATCGACTCAATGGCAGAGTTTTTGAAGAACACCCAGATGTCTAAAAAAACAGACCAGAATTGCAAGATCAAATAACCAAAGATGTACATGAGTAAAGTGAGTAGGGTCTATTCTTTGTATATATACTCACTTTACTGCACATGTACTCTTCCTCCCTCCATTGCCTTACATTTTTTCTTGAAATTCATAAAAGTTTCAATATTCTCAATTCTCATAAATATATGAAAAGAGAGAAATATACCTCTACTACGAGGAAAAAACAGAAGTAAAATTATGATGGTTAGTGACAATATTCTCAGTGTTGGGGACAATAGAGAATAGTGGGGATTATGGCAAACTGAAGAGTCATTTAAGTGGATAGTAACCACTCTGTTCAAGCAGATTATTTCATGAGGAAATATAGCCCTTCATTATTGTCAGATATTCTAATTTCTCAAAAAGAAATGGCTGTAAAAGTAGATTTTTATGAGATGTATCCTGATTTTCAAACATTGGCTCCAATTTTTTAAAAATAAAAGCAATGTTCAGGTAAAACCAAACAGCTTTGCAGTCATGAGGATTTTACATCTGTCTAGATAGTGAGGGAATCAAATTCAGGCAAACATCTGGCTGTTTGGATCAGATAAAATGAAGACAGTGGGTAGAAGGCCCTCAGAAGATGCAGAAGGGCCAGAGGTAGAGAATTCTGAAACAAACTGCCTTAGGTACAAAGACACTTTCTTTTCTAGCTGATGCAGGAGCCAGTGATGGTTTCCCAGGCAACATCCAGCCTTGGGTAGCCGGGAAGCTCATGTGCTTCTGCAATGCAGCATCATTTCATGATGACAATCTTGGCACCACTTCCCAGAGTCTTGCCAATCCAGGAATGAAAGCTGAGACAGTTCTATTGCATAGCAACTTCCTATTGATGGCAAATTTAAACATTTTAATTAAGCACAAAGAGTTCTTAATGAATTATCATTTCTTTGCCTTTATATACTTAATCAAATCAGGCTCTCAAAGCCTAAACAGCTCATAAATACTTTCTATGTTTCCCTTTTACTTTATTTCTGGTGCTTATTATGAATATAGATAATTGGATATTTACAATATCAATATCCTGATATTTTAGTTGATCTGAATGGTCCTTAATATTTCTTCACAGTTGGATAGCACTTAATGGCCTATTTCAGATAGATGCTCACATATTACTCCTCAGAGATAAACTTAAAAATATTGGCTTCCTTTGTGTAAACCAATTGCTATCCAAATCAATTCCGACCCATGGCAACCCATGTGTCAGAGCAGAATTGCTCCATAGGGTTTTTGGTGGCTGAATTTTGGAAGCAGACTGCCAGCCTTTCTTCTGATGCACCTCTGGGTAGACTTGGATCTCCACCTTTTGCTTAGCATCTAACCATGTTAACTGTTTGCACCAACCAAGGTTTTTTCCTTTGGGAAGTATTAATAAACATACTATCTAGAACTTAAAAAACCCTTCCAAATAACTCCAAACAGAGATCCACCCCCTCTTTATTTAAGAACACTGGGAAAATAAAATTTAAATGAACAACTGTGCATTTTAATCTACATCTTATGTGTGCCCTTTAGTATTTAACTCCCCTTATTATTATTCTTCCCACTTACCCTATAATCTGAACTGAGACAGAATAGAGCTATTGGTTTGGTACAGCAGGGGAATGCTGTGGGCACACTGTATCTTGATATCACTAAGGTAGTTGGCAAGCCCTGTCATTATAGCCTTATAAATAGGATGGAGAAATATGTATGGGCTAGATGAGAGCACATTTCAGCGTGTTCCTGGATAATGCACTTCCCAAAAAGTGTTGGTTAATGAATGTATCAAAGTCAATTCAAAGGGAGAATCCTAGTTGCAGTTTATAGCACTCAGTCTTTGGTGTAGAATGATTATAAAATTTTACATGTGATACACATCAATGAACGAGATAATTTCAGAGTATAGTAAGTGTCAGTGTAGTGGCCATTATTGTTTTTGTCCCATCTGTTTCCCATATTCTAGAAATAGCACCCCTAGTTTCTTCTGGAAAATTATCACTTGCCACTAAGTGTGGTCTTGATGGGCAGTAAGCGAACTGCACTCCTCTCCCCTAGCCAAAGGGTGAGATTGTGACCCAGAGGATCCAATGAACTGCAAAGTGGCTGTGACATGTCCAGTTGCTAGATGAAGTTTAAGGCATGACCCAGTAGGAAAATTTCAGCAAATGCCATTCTTCCTTTGTAAAGTGATTATTCTCCTATTTGAGAAACAGCTCCTGCTTTGCTTTGATTCTGGTGGATACTAAATATTAGATCACGGTTGGGACACAAGTGCGTGCAACCCGAGCTACCCATAAATAACTGGGTAACATTTGAACCATTGAGCTATTATATCAACATAAATATTCCTCTCACACCATTCTCAGGTGAAAGTGATACATATGGGGCTGGGGAAGCTCTAAATGCTCCAGATGAGTAAGTGATAGCTCCTGCTTCCTGACTATCTACTTTTGTCACAACAATGTCTCTTCCTTCCTCACCAACTGCTATTCCTGGCTTCACAGGCAGTTCCCTAGGAGAAGCTGGCCAATGGTGGAACAGTCAGAGGCTGGCTCAAATCAGCTCTGCATATTATGTTGGCACCAACTGACAATGTGCTACTGTGACATTACAGCCCCATCAAGAGTGGCCTTAAAATGAGTGGCGAAGGGAGCAGTGTTGCCCCTTTTGCCTGGAAAGAGAGACTGCCTTAGGTCAGAATCTATGTTAGTTCCTGGGGAGTAGTTAGTACTGTAAGGAGCCCTGGTGGCACAGTGCCTAAGTGCTTGCCCGCTAACTGAAAGGTCAGTGATTTGACGCCACCAATGGCTCCATGGGAGAAAGGACCTGGTGATCTTCTCCCATAAAGATTTCAGCATAGGAAGCTCTATGGGACAGGGGCAGGAAAGAAACATGAATGGAAAAAGAGAACCCAAGGAGGAAGTGGAACAGTGTTTACATTGAGGGGATTGCAAGCAATGTCATGAAACAGTATAAGCATAAATTTTTGAATGGAAAACTAATATGCTTTGTAAACTATCATCTAAACCACAATTAAAAAAGAAAGAAAGAAACCCTATGGGACAGTTCCACACTGTCTTACAGGGCCACTATGAATTGGAATCGACAAAACAATAAATAACAGTTAGTAATCCACTGGATGGTCAGGGACCTGGACAGAGTGATACTGGAGAACTGAGCTCTCAAGTGGGTCCAGAGCATAAGAATATTTGTGATGCTTATTTATTTCATTAAGGAAATATTTATTAATTACCTACTATCAAGGAATGGAGCCCTGGCAGTGTGACGATTAATCACTTGGCGCTAACTAAAAGGCAGTTAGAACCCACAAGTGGCTCCATGGGAGAAAGACTTGGCAATCTGCTTCTATAAACATTATAGCCAAGAAAACCCTATGGGGCAGTTCTACTCTCTCATATAGGGTCATTATGAGTCAGAATCGACTTGACAGCATACTACAAAAATAACTATGGACTAGGCACTGCTCTAGACTTACAAGTGTAGGGGTGAACATGGATTTTTAAGAGGGCATGGAGAAGCAAATAGAAGTTTTAGACTAGGAGATATATATATATACATTTAAATTTTAAAAAAAGATAACTATAGTCCTGAGTGGAGAATAGATTTCATCCTCACAACATGGCTACTACAATGTAAAAATAATTTTTAAATATGTCAGTGAAACATGGTATATTATTATATTTTAATACAGTTTTTATTACAAATGACAACAAGTATGTTTTCATACTGCCCTTTTTATTTATTTTATACATATACTGCCAATTTATCGCTTTGCTTCCTTAGCTATATTTTCTAAGGCTTATTATTAACATTTTGGTCTCTCATACATTCTGCAAATGTCTTCTTCAGTTTATTATTTTTCTTTCAATTTTGGTTTTATATTTTCGCATCTGTGTTTATATTTTTTTCATATGTAAATTTAGATAAAGTATTTCAGATTTAAAAAAAATATATGTTTTTAGCCTTTGCTATTATGCTAAATAAAACCTAACATTTCCTAAGAATTAACTATGTGCCAGACACTATATTAAGTGACTTGCATATATTATCTCAGTTAAATATCAAACATTCCCTGTGGTAGGTACTATTCTTTTTGTTTTAGGGATGAGAAAACTAAGGTATAAACAGGCAGAGTATCTTGTTTCAGGTGACAGATCTAGGGTTTGAATTTGAGCATTCTAATGCAACATAATTATGTCCTAGGGTATCCGGCCTCCTACAGAGGCTCTCTCGTTTGATGACTGAAATACTTACCGTTATGTTTTTCTTTATGGTTTACATATTTTAAAAATATTACACTCATAAACACTCTACTGTGAGAATGCCAACATTTTCAAATTTCTCAGCATAACGCTATATGTAATAGTCCTTGCAAGGTGAATTGATACATTACTTGATGTGACTATTCTTGCAGAAAATTGTACTGATAGGAAAGTGTGGGAAGAATTAGCAACAGTGACAAAACGAAACAATATTTCAAAGGCAATTATTAATTTCAGGGAAAAAGCAAAAAGCGAAAGAAAAACCACAGTCATACTGCACTACAACATTGAGTTGTAAATGCTACCGGCATAAGCATGATGAAATAAATGGTGAATATTTAACTTCACAAAAAATGTGAAAGGAAGGTGAGGAAACACCTAGGGAAAGCAGGAGGCAGCAGACAGCTGTTGGGCTCCGGTATGAATTTACAAAATCTTCCTCACCTACCTCAGTATCTGGGATATTAAACTATGCCCTGACACTGCAAGGAGCAATTTTGTTTTTAGCTTTCACTGCACTATCTACCTTATAAGGACTACACTTTCCATAAAATAATGCCCACCTTTCAGCTATCCTCTTCGTTGTTAACTGCTGTCAAGTTGATTCCAACTGATGGCAACCTCATGTGTTAACAGAGTAGAACTGCTCCATAGGGCTTTTTGGCTGTAATCTTTAGAGGAGGAGCCTTGGTGGCACAGTGGTTAAGCACTCAGCTGATAACTGAAAGATCAGTGATTTGAACCCACCAGTAGCTCTGCCAGAGAAAGATGAGGCTGTCTGCTTCCCTAAAATTTATAGCTTGGAAACCCTATGGGGCAATGACCCTATTCTCCATCCTTACTCATCTGGAGCATGCGTCGGAATCAACTCTACGGCGACAGGTTTAATTTTTTGGGTTTCAATATTTACAGAAGCAGATTGCCAGATTTTTATTCTGCAGAGCAGCTGGCGGGTTCAAACCTTTAGGTTAATGGCTAATCATAAACCACTTGTACTACTATCATGTAGTTTTTTAGGAACTGATGCTTCTAAATGAGTTTAGAAAGAGGAGCAGGGAAGGCAGAGGGAAAGAGAATAGTCTACATCCGCCAATTATTAGTTGGAATTGAATTTTAAACATAATTTATGTGGAGAGAAATTGCTTCATTTTCTCATGATGCTCATTTTCTCCCTTGAGACCTAGCTCTAACTTTTAGAAATGATTCTAAAGACTGATTTCAAGAGAATAAACATTTCTTTTTCTCTCATACAAGAACACATTCTTTCATTTAACAAGTTAAATATACAATTGTTGTTGTTGTTGGGTTTGCTATTGAGTAGGGTGCGACTCATAGAGACCCCTCCTTGTGTGTTTCTGAGGTGGTATCACTATTGAAGTAGATTGCCCAACCTTCCTTCCGAGGTGTGGCTGGTGGTTTTGAACTGTCAGCCTTCTGGTTAGCGCTCAAATGCCTTAGGCACTATGCCACCAGAGCTCCCAATATACAATACTAATAAATAATTCACAATACTAAAAACGAATACAGTGACTTTAAATGGAATCACAGGAAGGGATAAATAGCCGAGGCTGATTTAGTACACAATCGTTTCATTTACTATCTAGTTTTACCACATCATACTTTCCCCTGCCTCATTTAAACCCTGGCCATATATTCTGCTTTTTCCCTGCATGCAACATCAGTTCTTTAAATAGCGCATGGAACTCTTACTAGTGTGACCTTTCTTCTTGGCAGGTCATCTGAGAGTTAGCTACAGTACTCTGTTGCACAATTCCCATCAGAGCTCCCAAACCAACCACTGCCATTAAGTCGATTCTGACTCATAGTGATCTTTTCGGACAGGGTAGAACTGCCCCATAAGCTTTCTAAGGCTCTAAATTTTTACAGAAGTAGATTGCCTCATCTTTCTCCTGCAGAGCAGCTGATGAGTTCGAACTGGCAATCTTTTGGTTAGCAGCCAAATGCTTTCACCACTATGCAACCAGAGCAGAGCAAGAAATCTTACTATTTTGAGAAGCTTCATTGTTGAAACCATCTGAGCAACCTGCCAAAAATCATTGATTTCCTTTACTCTGAAGAACTTTCTCTTGTGTTTGCAGTAAATAGATATCAAAGGAACATTTTTGGGTCTTAGCTGGTTCTTTACCTGTAAATAGAGCCATCCCTGAAGTGTGGCAGGCAGTAGGTGGCAGATCTGTTCCAGCAGCATGGAAGGAAGTTATTTGAAGGATGCTGGCAGCAAAAGGCAAGCAGCCAATATTGCAAGGAGGTCTTAACACAACATGCCCAATTGTCCCTCCAGGTGGCAGAGCACAGCAAAAGCACACCAAGGGCAGGCGATAGTTATTCAGAATCAAGGCAGATAGTCAGGAAACCAAGAATGCTGCTTAGTGAGGGTCTGTTAGCACATGGCAGCATTCAGGGAAAGACTTTTATTTTTACTTGTGAAGGACAAGGGAAGGATCCCAGCCCTAGAGAGCCAGGACAACAAAATAAGTTAAAAAGGGGAAAAAAAAAAAGATTAAACTTAGAAAAGAAGTACAGTTATCAAGATTCAGGAGGAGAAGATAGCAGATATTCTAAAATAAGTTGGTGAAATGAAGTCTTAAAACAAGTGAGCTGGACCTATAGACTGGATCCTCGGGGTTGTCTGCTGGAGTCCTATGATGTATAGAACTGGATCAGTGTATTGCCTCTCATATTGGGATTTATACAATTCTAACTTCACAGAGAACCATGATTTAAGGTGCCCAGGGCTAAGTGTCTAGGCAGTTCCCAGGTTACAAACAAGATGATTACTAACTCTATCTTTAAGTCAAACTTGTAAGTAAGTTGGAACAGATACATACTTTTGTATTTAACCTTACTTTAGGGGAATAAAAGGCTCAAGACCTTTCCAATGATTTAAAAAAAGCTGCACTTGGAGCAAGAGAAGGTGTTTGTGGTAAAGAATTTGTTGCAAGTGGGGTTTAATTCAATCTTTTCAAAATGAGGGCAAATTTACATAACATTAAAGAGCAAGGAGGAGTTGTTAGTAAATCAGAAGTAACCAGGGATTGCCTTTATGTCTGTTTCTCTAAGGCAAGTGATAAGGAATGCTTGTAGTTTATGAAAAACAAAACAAAACAAAAAACCAAACTAACAGTTGGTTCTGACTCAAGTGAGCCATAATTTTTAATCTTGTGTTGAGGATCAGCCAAAATTCCAAATTCTCCCCAGCTGGTGGTGCAGTAATCCAGGTGAATGAAGGTGGTGCTAGAGGGGTTGGAGGGAGTCCTGCTGCTACTCTGTCACGTGGGATTGCTATGAGTCTGAATGGACTGGGCATCCAACAACAACCCAGGGCTTAGGGAGAAAGGTGTGGACTGAACAACTATGGGAAAGGAGTGGGGAAGAGGGCAGGAATTACAGAGGGAATTTTGTAGAGAACGTTTCTCCTTTCTGGATTGGTTTGGGCATCTTAATGGATGGTGAGAGAAAGTGAGAGAGAGAAAAAATGTGTGTGTGTGTGAGGTGTGTGTGTGTGTGTATGGGTATGAGTGATGGGATTGGGAACAGTCCAATACTTGGATTCAAAACCTGATTCCATTCTACTTCCTGTGGGAATCTGAGCAGATTCTTTAACCTCTCTAAACTTTCAGTAGTAAAATCAAGACTATAATAGTTTTTCACAAAGTTGTTATAAGGATTGAACACAATACAACTTTCAGAGTTCAAAGCCCCAAGCTTAAGTGTCTACTAATTTCTAAGCTCTGGCCTAAGTGCTGAGATTAATAAAATTAATAAATCACAGCCCCTCAATTCAAAGTGCTCTCAGTCTTCTGGGAGAGAAAAACATACAAAAACAGTGAACACAATAAAATAGGAGAAAATCTTAGTGTGTATGAAGTGTTGGAGGAGCCCAGAGAATACATTCTGCTTGTGGATGGAGGTGTAAGAAAAGGTTTTACAGAGGAATTGGCATTGAAGTTATACCTAGATGAATAGGGTCCCACCAAAATGTATTTCCCTTGTAATCCTGAACATGTAATCCTGGCTGGGAATGGTAATAGTACCCATCTCAAGGAATGATTGTGAAGATTAAATGAAATAATGCTTGAAAAATGCTTAGCGCAGTGCCTAGTGCACAAGAAGTATTCAGTGAATGTTGTTGTATGTCACTGAGTCAATTCTAACTCATAGTGACTCCATGTGACAGAGTAAAACTGCCCCATGGTACAGAAGCAGAGCACCACAGAATGGCCTGGTGGATTTGAACTGCCAATCTCTCGGTTGGCAGCTGAAGACTCAACTGTTGTGCTACTAGGGTCCCTTCAATGTTATGTTATCATGATTACTAAAGAGAACTCTGGGAGTCACTCAGTGCTGATGGATTCAAGGACACAGCTATTTAGCAGAACCTAGGCTAGAATCCAGGCCATGAATTTTATGCTCCAAAATGAAAGTTGAGCTCTGTCCGATTCAGTTCCACTTTTCTACCTGAGATTAAAGAGAATGTTGAATCAGTTTGTCTAAAGTGGAGACTCCAGCAACTTTCCCCAAAGGAAAGTCTGAATAAAATCATTCATCATTTGAAAGAGCTCACATTTAAAATGAGTGCCCATTTCTACAGAGCTAATCAATCTGCAATATATAAAAATTCACTTTTGCTTATTGGACATTTCTCCGTAGGCTATATATTTCTCTTGTTTCAGTCCTCTAAACATCCTGTTCTCTGAAACCTCTTTACTTGACTTTCAAATCAAAGAAAAATAGAAGTACGAAGAATAGGTTTTACTTGTGGTCAACATACATTTACTCTCTACTGTGGCTTAGAAGTTCTTTGCTTGGTACTGTGAAAAAAGAAAACAATTACAAAGCATTGTCTCCATCTTTGCGATATTTACCATTTACTAAGTAAACTAGATATATATGAAATAGAACATAATAATTCTTGAACAATATATAGATATTGCTTGGTGACATGGGATGAGTCAGGGTTGTTCACAGAGAGAAGACAAATTGAAATGATGTTCTGTTGGGCAGGAGCTAATGAGGATGTATGGAGAGAAAATTATTTCTGAGTCAACTCTAGAAAATGATAATGGATGTGGATTGGCAAAAAGAAATGCAGGCAGCAGTTCTCTTTAGTATCACATAGTACTTAAAAAAAAACAAAACAAAAAAAAAAAAAACCTTGCCCAGACTACTCTGTTTCAGTGCCTCTGGGCTGGTATCTATTCTAAAGAAAGCTCCCAGTTGGGTCTAAAGTGCAATTCAGGCCGAGAACTTCTGCTTTTGGACAACGGATGATGAATCTTTCTAATTCCTGTGTGGACAGTTGCAGGCTGTTGTTGTTGTTTGCCGTCGAGTCGGCCCCGACTCATAGCGACCCCTCCTTGGGTTTCCGAGGCAGTATCACTACGGAAGTAGGATTGCCCAACCTTCC
>NW_006921632.1:6541155-6553015 GCF_000298275.1 Orycteropus afer afer
GGTTTTCACTTGTTTCCTTTTATGAACCAACTAGGAGGGCAGTGGTTATTCAGTGGTAGAATTCACACCTTCCACGTGAGAGACTTGGGTTCAATTTCACACCAATGAACCTATTCACAGCCACCATCTGTCTGTCAGAAGAGTCTTGCATGTTGCTATGGTGCTGAAAGGTTTCAGTGGAGCTTCCAGACTAAGACAGATTAGGAAGAAAGGCCTGGTGATCTACTTCCAAAAATTCAGGCAATGAAAACCCTATGGATCGCAATGGTTTAACCCCATTGTACATGGCATTCCCATGAGTTGGTCAACTTGATAGCAGCTAACAAGCACCATGGAGAAGGGCAGCTTGAAAAATAATTGTATCTTAACTAGTTTGAGATCATGCATTTTTGCTTTTTGAATGCTAATTCCAACTCAGCTAATGCATTTGAAAGCATTTTCTAAATAACAAAATATAGTATGAATAAAAACATTATCATTGTTTTTCTATGTGGAGTTTATACCATGAGATTCCCTCAAATGATATTAAAATAGTTTGTGCACTTCCAACATGTTTCTGAGCACATTGCTTTGAAGTGGTCTTGTGGGAAGAGGGTGAGAAGAGCTGAGGTGTCCAGGCCAGGCTAGAGAAACTGACCCAAGAGGCATCTCTGCTGTGGGTCCCAGGCCTGGAGCAGCAGAAAGTTATGATGAGTGCTTGCCAACTATCCTGGAAGCCTTCTGTTTGGAAGTTTCAAGGATGCCCATTTTATCACTGGGTTAGTTGAAGTGAAAATGTCAAGCTGGAGAGAAACAAAGGATGGGATTCAAGAGTTTGGCACATAGTTCATGCTCATTAATCATTTGCGGAAAGGAAGATAAATGTGGGATTGTGATGTAGCACTAAAAAGACTTGAAGATAAGTCCATGTTGTTTTGGATTTGATGTTACTGGCAAAGAAAAGCAATTGTGTTGCCTTGAATGGTGTTTAAGAGCCTGTAAGCTATAGAAAAATGAGAAAAGAAGTATGTGTCCAAGATCACTCATCCATTAAGTGGACTTTAAAGAAGAACATTTGCATCATGAGAGTAATGGTCACTGTAATGGTCTATTTAAACCAAATTATGGACTCTCCTTTTCTGATTAGGGCTGCCCTTTCCATTTGGGCAGGTTGTTCATGGCACTCTGGTAGCATAGTGCCTAAGGCACTTGACTGTTAACCAGAAGGCTGGCAGTTCAAACCCACCAGCCACTCTTCAGAAGGAAGGTTTGGCAATCTATTTCCATAGTGATACTGCCTCGGAAACCCAAGGAGGGGTCGCTGTGAGTCAGATTCGACTCCACAGCAATGGATTCATGGCACAAGAATGCACAGCAGAGGAGGTGCTGAAATCGAACTACACTCTGCTCACCAAGCCATGCACCTTGGTGTGGGGCCGCATTTGCTTGGGGGTGGGGGTGGGGACAGTTGCCATCAAGTCACCTCTGACCCATGATGACTCCATGTGTGTCAGAGTAGAACTGTGCTTTCAATGGCTGGTTTTTCGGTAGATTGGCAGGCCTTTCTTTTGTAGTACCTCTGGGTAGACTTGAACCTATAACCTTTCATTTAGCAGACAAGTGCATTAACTGTTTGCCCAATCCAAGGACTCAACCCAGAGGAAAATATATGCATGCTCTTCAGTTTAGAAACTTCTCAAGGTCATGTCCAGACTCAGAGGCAGGGAACCAATGAATAAAGGCAGGGATAAAATAGAAGAAAAAAGAGAAGATAAAAATAACCAAAGCATAAGGTCAAAGAGGGAGCTCTGGTAGCGGAGTGCCTAAGGCACTTGACTGCTAATCAGAAGGCTAGGTTCAAACCCACCAGCCACTCCTCGAAAGGAAGACTGAGCAATCTACCTCCGTAGTGATACCACCTCGGAAACACAAGGAGGGGTTGCTATGAGTTGGATCCAACTCCACAGCAGTGAGTTTGTTTTGTTTTTTTTTGTTAAGGTCAAAGAACTGAAAAAGAACAGCAAAGTGGGTCTACTCATGAATGGTAGTAGGTCAGATAAAGGGAGAAGTTCCCCTACGCAATTTTCTCACTGTGAGTAAACATGGAGAGAAAGTTCACAGTGACCTAATAATAAACAGCAGAAAGGAAAGCAGGGCAAAATTCAATAGGGAGGCTTTTTTTGCAATAAGGAACAACATGAGTCTGGCACCTAAATCCAGCCATTGATAATGAGGGCTGGAAAAAAGTCCATTTTACCAGCAATAAATCTGTTTTTAGGGAGAACAAGTACCAAGAATATGCTCCCAACAATTCTCTGCATTTCTTTTAACTTTCTGCCAAACTCCTTCCTCTGGGCTTTGTGACCACTCCAGGACCATAGCGGAAATGGATTTCAAATTTCAATTTGGATGATGACAGTTTCCCTATCAGCTTCTTACCCGCAGGCTCTGCCCATCTCACTGCTAATGTTCAGGTGCATATTCGAGAAGGAAGTCCATAACTCCAACAAGCAGTTTGGTCTTGAAACAATCTAAGATGGCTGAAGTTCCTTTCATTTCCTAAAAAAAGCAGAATTTACACATTAGAAATGGAGATGGTAACACCTAAGCACAGAATTTCACAGAGATAATGCAGATTAGCTCAAAGGATATTTGCCTAGGACTCACAATATATCCAGTTTCTTTCCTTGGGCCAGGAAGCCCTGTGGTCAATACCCTTCCTAAACTCTTTTCCCTCCAGGGCTTTCATTTTGGACATCACCAATCCCTATTTTGACACCATCACCTCCCTCAGTATTAGAATTTATTAGTTTATGTATAAAGCATTTAACAGACCCAAATTCTGTTAGATACAATACTGAGAAAGCTAAGAACTAAATCATGGTCATTGGCCCTGGTGACCTTAATGAGAGGAAATAGACATGCCACTTAGTAGATGCCACCAAATGCTATCTATGGTGCCATGACAGATGTATGTCTGGGAAATAAAGGATACCAAGGAGGAGGAAGTGCTCCTAGGCAGAGCAAACGGTGGGAGTAAAGGCAACCATAGGTCCAAGAGCTTGGTGCGTTCAGGAAGGTGTATAAAGGTCAATTGGCTGACGAAGGCCGTACTCTTGGAGCAGGTAGGATAAAGGGTAGGCTCAGGCAGAAGAGGGGGAAGATGGACCTGGCTAGTATGAGAGTAAGGCCCTAATGGGAATATAACCTTCTAATCTATGAAGCCACAGCCCTGCTAAGCAGAGCACAAGACTTTAGTCTCTTACAATGAGCCTGTAGTTCCCAGATATGTCTCCAAGGAAGCCAATTTACTGCTTGATAAGAATTCCAGAATGCAGGATTGGCGTTGCCAGAGAGATGGAATGCTCAGGCAGCTGCTCTGCCTACCGCCTCTGGCCCTGGGTGGCAAATTCATTAGCATGTTTAGTCCCCATCTTAGCTGTGAAAATATATATTTAAAAACATTGATACATTTATTAGTTAGCACTGGGTTCAGTTGTTGAAACCTGTCACTGACTGAAGATTAAAAGCACATGTCTTTCTATATATTACTGTGTGCAGTTAAAACATTCTTGTTTTTTTTCTCTCCCTCTCTCTGTTTTTCCCCCTCGTTTTCTCATGTTTCAAAACTGGGTTAATAATTCCCTGGAGTGGGGATGGGAGACTTTCATCAGTACCACTTCATTTCACCTGCCTTTCCTCTGCCCTGAGATTTTCAGTTTCTGATACTTCATTTTCTTTAAAGTTACCATTCCTCTCTTGGTTTCGGCTGAGATCTCTCAGTCTCCCCCGTGTGAATTCTACCTCTCAGGCACTCTCAGCATTCCTAATTTCTTTGCTTCTTGCCAGCCAAACTCATTCCCTAAAATTCTTTCTATAGAACTGAAGCCGAGTACAATCAATATAATCGAAGCTTAGTCCCCCATCCTGCTGTCACCTTGGTTGGAGGCAGATGGGCAGGCATGATAACTCCTTGAAAGCTGAGCTGAATTGAGTCCCAGTCCTCCATCCTGTCCATTATTATTATTATTATTATTATTATTACCACCTTGGTTAAAACAGATGGGCAGGTATGATAACTCATGAATCTGGGCTTGGTCCCCCATGATGTCTATCTCCTTGGTTGAGGGCAGATGGGTGGGCATGATAGATAGGTTCCTTGGGAGCTGGGCTGACTCAAGGCTCAGTTCAGACATCCTCTCCACCATTATCTCCCAACCTAGTTGGAAACAGATGAATAGGTATGTGAATGTGTTTCTTTAAAGTAGTTTTTCAGAAAACAATTTGAAATCAACTTTGGCCCGTGGACATGGGCAGTGAGGCAAAAGGGAACAAAGTTGCTCAGAACTGACATCTTCCCCTGTGCTCAAGCCTCGATCAGCTGATGACAGGAAGTTGGTGTGACTCATCCGGTGTGCAAGTGCACTGCATTAAAAATGAACTGTCCCTTTAAACCAAGGTGAAGGAAGCCTCAGCCAATCCCTAGTTAATTCATGCCCAAATTCCTGAAATTTTTAATGAATATATATAAGCCCCTCTCCTGAACTTTATGAAAAAAGTATCCCAACCTCCACTCAGGGAGTCAGATTTGGGTACTGACCCCTGTCTCCTTGCATTGCCACTTTGCAATAAATAATTTTCTCTCCTCTTAATCACTCAGTGTGTAAACTAGTTTGGTTTGATCATGTACTGGGCAGGGACCCATGTTTTGTCCACCTTCAAAACTATCTATTAGTTGCTACCAAATTGATTTTAATTCATAGTGACCCTATATGTATCAGAGTAGAACTGCGCTCCATAGGGTTTTTGGAAGTACATTACAAGACCTTTCTTCTGAGGCACCTCTGGGTGGGATCTAACCTCCAGATTTCCAGTTCACAGACAAGCATACTAACTATTTGCACTACTCAGGGACTCTGCAGAGCCATCTATCTAAATGTTTTATTCAAATTTCCTTATTGCTTCGGAAGAATGTGAGATTTGTTTTGCAATGCATCTAGAAGTGGTTAACATTATGAAATAGGACAGCAATTCTAAAGTGTGGCTTACAGAGTAGCAAACATCTATATTTAAGCATGACAGTCACAACCATTGCCTCCCCAAGAGCCATTTCCCCCTTTATCCAGAGTGTTCAAGGCATAAGGAAAGATCACCTGATCTCAGGGAGTGATCAAGGCCCCGGGTCCAAGGAATGAAGTAGGATAGGACTAAAGCAGGTGTTTAGGTTCATGAAGAACCTCTACACAGCCCTAGAGGTAGTCATTCGAATAGAACAAGGAGATACTACATTGTGCAAAATTAGAAAAGGTATGTGTCAGGACTGTATCCTTTCACCATATATATTCAAACTGTATGCTGAACAAATAATGCAAGAAGCTGGGCTGTATGAAAAAGAATGCAGCATCAGGATTGGAGGAAGACTTACTATAGCCTGTGATATGCAGCTGACACCACTTGCTGAAACTGAAGAGGATTTGAAGCATGTAATGATAAAGATCAAAAACTACAGCCTTCAGTATGGATTACATTTCAGCATAAAAAAAACAAATATCCTCACAAGTGAACCAATAAGCAACATCACAATAAATGGAGAAAAGATGGAAGTTGTCAAGATTTCATTTTACTTGGATCCACAATCAATGCCCATGGAAGCAGCAGTCAAGAAATCAATTGACATATTGCATTGGGCGTATCTGCTGCAAAAGACTTCTATAGAGTGTTAAAGAGCAAAGATGTCACTTCAAAGACTAATGTGTGCCTGACAAGCTATGGTACTTTCAATCACCTCATATGCATGTGAGAGCTGGACAATGAATAAGGAAGACCAAAGAAAAATTGATGCATTTGAATTATGGTGTTGGCAAAGAATATTGAATATACCATTGACTGCCAGAAGAACAGAAGCTCTGTTGGCATAGTACTTAAGGCATTTGACTGCTAACCAGAAGGCTGACAGTTCAAACCCATCAGCCACTCCTTAGAAGGAAGGTTGGGCAATCTACTTCCGTAGTGATACCACCTTGGAAACCGAAGGAGGAGTCGCTATGAGTAGGATCCAACTTGATGGCAGTGAGTTTTTTTTTTTTTCTTTAACCAGAAATCCATCTTCGAAAATGTACAGCCAGAAAGCTCCTCAGAAGTGAGGATGGTGAGACTTAGCCTCCATACTTTTGTCCTGTTGCCAGGAGTAACCAGTCCTGGAGAAGGATACCATACTTGGGAAAGTAGAGGGTGAGCAGAAAAGGGGAAGATCATCAATGAGATGGACTGACACAGTGGCTAAAACAATGGGCTCAAGCATAACAAGGACTGTGAGGATGACACAGGACCAGAAAGTGTTTTGTTCTGTTGTACACAGGGCCACTGTGATTTGGAAGTGACACCATGGCACCTAACAACAACAACAAACCAGGCAGGTAATCTCCTTTCTCCTGGCAATTGATTAGTCTGAGTTTGGACCTTTGACCCATTTCTGGCCAGTGGAGTGTAAATAGACGGCTGCAGGAGGGTAAAAACAAAGCCTTTTGCCCCTTTCTCTTTTTTCTGCCTGGAGGTACAGCAGCCATATTTAACTATGAAGCTATAAGCATATGAAAGAAAATCTACAGGCTAAAGATGGTAAAGAGGAAAGCTAGGGAAAGGGTAAGGTGACTGATAGCATCACTGAGCAATTGAATTAATGCTAACAACCACTAACATCTAGACCTTTAATATGTGAGAGAAATATGATTGCAAGTTGTTTAAGCCACCACCACTTATCACCAAAAGCATTCTAATAGGTACAACAAATATCTACTAGTTCATTATACAGTTAGAAAAATAAGTAAGGTAATGGCATTTTCAAGTAAGTAGATTGATTAAATTTAAAGTACTGTTATTTCTTCTGATATTATATTCTTTCTACTATTTTGCTATTAAAATATGCTTTCTTTTATGAAATGAAGGTGTTTATAGATTGTGGTTGGCTTTTTAATGTCTATGCTTGAGGCTGTCATTTGAACAGAATTAGGGGATACTGCATGGTTTAAAATTAGGAAGGGAGTGCATCAGAGTTGTATCTTTTCACCATAGTTATGCAATCTGTATGCTGAGCAAATCATCCGAGAAACTGGACTATCTGAAGAAGAGCCTGGCATCAGGATTGGAGGAAGACTCATTCACAACCTATGATATGCAAATGACACAACTTTGCTTGTTGAAAGTGAAGATAATTTGAAGCACTTACTGATGAAGATTGAAGGCTACACTCTGCAGTATGGATTACACTTCAATATAAAGAAAACAAAAATCCTCACAACTGGACCAATGACCAATAAGCAGCATCATGATAAATGGAGAAAATACTGAAGTTGTCAAAGATTTCATATTACTTGGTTCCACAATCAACACCAATGGAAGCAGCAGTCAAGACATCAGACCATGTATTGTACTGGACAAATCTGCTGCAAAAGACCTCTTTCAAGTTCTGAAGAGCAAAGATATCTCTCTGAAGATTAAGGTGTGCCTGACATAAGCCATGGTATTTTCAATCACTTCATATGCATGTAAAAGCTGCACAATGAACAAGGAAGACTGAAGAATAGTTGATGCTTTTGAGTTGTGGTGTTGGTGAGGAATACTGAAGGTATGTACATTGGACTGCCAGAAGAACTAACAAATCTGTTCTGGAGGAAGTGTAGCCAGAATGCTCCTTGGAAGTAAGAATGGCCAGACTTCATCTCACCTACTTTGGTCATGTTGTCAGAAGGGACCATTTCCTGGAAAAGGATATCATGCTTGGTAAAGTAGAGGTTCAATGAAAAAGGGGAAGGCCCTCAACAAGATGGACCGATACAGTGACTGCAATGATGAGCTCAGGTATAGCAAGTATTGTGAGGCTGGCACAGGACCGAGCAGTGTTTTGTTCTGTTGTACATAGGGTCACTATGAGTCAGAGATGACTCAACGGCACCTAACAACAACAACAACATGCTTGACAAAGAAAGCAAGCAAGGAAGAGAGAAAGAAGAGGAAGAAGAGTCAAAGGAAAGGAAGGAAAGAAAAATAAGATTTTGGAAAATTAGTTTTTCTCTAATTTTTAAAAATTATTTTTCTTAGCCTGTGAAATACCAAAGTCTGTGACTAGAATAATAATAATAAAACCCCAAACTCACTGCCATAGAGTCGATTCCGACTCATAGTGACCCTTTGGGTTTCTGAGGCAGTAAATCTTTATGGAAGTAGATTGTCCAGTCTTGCTTCCATAGAGTGGCTGGTGGCTTTGAACTGCTAACCTTCTAGTTAGCAGTCAAATGCCTTAGGCACTACACCACCAGAGCTCCTTGACTACAAGAATGCTGGCTGAATTTGCCTTGAAGGCCTTAGACTGGTAGTGTGCTGGAACCAACTGGCATTAGCTTCTGAGAGAAGATGGTTAAATTTTTAGGAAGCCATTTCACTTCACCTTGATAGCTTGAAATCCAACATGGTGGGAGTATTTATATCATGGAAATTGGCAAATGTGCCCCCATGCCCAGCTAGTTGTTTACCAGCACACCACAGTACCAAATATGCCTCTTGCAAGTATCCATGAGGTCAGCAGATGAGGGACAACACAGTCCAACTATAATGCACATGAGATTGAGGTGGACTTAATTTATTAATTTACAAAGTTACAATGAAAATATTCTCTCTTATTGCTTGTTTAACTATCAAATGGCCTATTTTCCCCACTGAAATATAAACTCTGCCCCTGCAGTTACCTTGTTCATTCTTATTTACACAATATCCCTACTGCCTAGCACAGCAAAGTAAGTAGAGGACACCTTTGTTTACCTAGAAGTCACTTTCAGAGATTCCATAATTATCAGATGCTTAAGGAAACAAAAGCTGTTATAAGAAAAAAAAAAATATATTTGCCAGTGAAGGAACTCTATAGATAGACGAGTATCTGTTATCAAAAAGTGCATTTCTAAGATGGCTAACCAAAAATATGCAAGTAACAAAAATTACAATGTAATTTCATATAATGAAAGTCATTAGGATGTATGTTCTAAATAATCCACTGTATTTTGTTCAAAAAAACATTTGCTCAATGGGGGGCTTACCAGTGCCTTCAAGTCAATTTCGATTCATGGAGACCGCATGAGTAGAACTGTACTCTGCATGGGTTTCAATGGCTGACTTTTGGGAAGTAGATCACCAGTTCTTTCTCCTGAGGTGCCTTTGGTTGGACTTGAGCCTGTCATCAACGTTTTGGTTAGCAGCTGAGCATGATGATTGTTTAAAAAAAAAAAAAAAAAGAAGGGATCTGTAGGCAATATATTTGGGGAATGCTGGTTACACCAAGTCGAATCAATTTTTTATTACTAAACTTCTCAGTGCCTTTACTAGGCTGATGTGAATCTTTGACCATGGAGTCCCTTTTAGAGAAGCATTACCTATAGTTAATGTTCTATAGAGCACATTTTAGGAACACTAGCATGTTGTCATCTTAGATTTCTTAACTTTAAGGGTTTCTACTAATTTATTTAAAGGTTGTTACTCTAAGGCATTAAAGCAAGATACATTTAAAAATTTCATGCTCAGACAAACTAGAGATAGACCAAAAAACTAAACTAACTGACATTGAGTTGATTCTGACTCAGATCAACCCCCATTGGTTTTTCAAAGATATAAATCTCTACAGAAGCAGACTGTTTCAATCTTTCTTCCACAGAGCAGCTGGTGGGTTTGAACCACCAACCTTTTGGTTACCAGCCAAATGCTTTAACCACGACACCATCAGAGCTCCTAGAGAGTGTCTACACTTTAGAAATTTTCTATAAACATTCTGCCCACCTCTTTACTGATACTGAATCACTAAGACATGAACTCTAAACTGCCTGTAACTAGGTTGCAGGTACTCCATTAATTATGTTGTACGCAGTTTTTCCTTAATTGTGAAAAGTTCATTCTCTAATTGGGTAGTTAACACTCCCAAGATATCAGATGTGTTATTTAACCAAAATGTTAATTTTCTTTATGTCTCCTCTTTTCCAGATGGAATAATGAATACAAACCATCTTTTCAATCAAGAGCAGAAAGAAAGAACTCCAAAGCCATTCTAATTTAGGCTTTTGCTTTTAGGCAGGCCTGAACCCCATTCATCCCAACATGGACCTCCATTTTCATTGGTAATCCCTGGAGTGATGAGTATCTAACCTTGTTTATTCACAGGTCCTAATTTTTTCACATCCCCACGGGCAGCAAGATCTTTCTTTTCCTAAGGTAGTCTGATGTAGGGACCAAGAACTGAGACTCTGCAGTTAGTCTGGGTTTAAGTCTCAACTCCACCATTAATAGCTGTGTGGCCTTGGGCAAGTTACTTAAGCATCAGTTTTCCTCAACTGTACAAGTGGAATAATAGCAATAATATCCTCCCCCTGAGTCACTGAAAGAATTGAGTAAAATAATCTATGTGAAGCATTTAACATAGTGTTACCATATTTTTAGCTCTCTCACTATTGTATGATTCACTGCTGTGCACCTTTGAAATCTTCTAAGCTCTCTTTCTTACCCAACCACTTTGAATAAATAAATCCTGTTTCTCTAGCATCTCCTTATTAGGAGGATCTCCCAAGCATTCAGTCATTTCAGCTGCTCTTTTCTGAACTATTTTCAAGTTTCCACTGGCTCTCCTCAGCTTTAGGATTTCTCACTGACTTCAGTCCTCTGAAAATGCCTGCTTAGAGAAACAGAACCATTTGAGGCTTCAAAATTATATCAGACTGTTCTTTGAAAAGGTTTGCGTAGCCTTCAGCCTTTCCGTTATCAGTGGGAGTGGATTATTATTAGCATCTAGTTCTGCACTGATCTTCTTGGATCCAGTCCTGATTTTGAAGGGAAGAAATTACAGGATGTTTTTTGTGACAAGACTAAGACCACATAAGGGTTGTAATAGTTGGTAATGATGTTCTGTCCTCTGCTTAGCACTCACTGACAAAAAGCGGAAGCGTTTTATTTATTTTTTTTCAATAGAAGAGATAGGTTAGACCAAGACAAAAGAAAGTTCTGGATTTAAAAGAATTTAGAGATCTAAGATTTTTTCTAATATGTGGATGGTTTTTCTATCTCATTAAACTTAATCAAGTGAAATAGAGTTGAAAATGCCTTCACTACTCTATGGTCCTAGGGAGCTCTGGTAGCGTAGTGGCTAAGGCACTTGACTGCTAACCAGAAGGCTGGCGGTTCAAACCCACCAGCCACTCCCCAGAAGGAAGATGGGGCAATCTACTTCCGTAGTGATACTGCCCTGAAAACCCAAGGAGGGGTCGCTATGGGTCAGGTCTGACTCAACGGCACATAACAACAACAACAACAACCCTATGGTCCTTAGACACCCTTTAGACTTGCAACTGAAGTCATCCCTGTGGTTCAACTTTCAGCCAAATAATAGGCCTATAAAACCAAAAAACCCAAACCCACTGCCATTGAGTCAGATCTGACTCACAATAACCCTCATTGGGTTTCCAAGGCTGTAAATCTTTACAGAAGTAAATTGTCTCATCTTTCTCCTGTGGAGCAGCTGGTAGGTTTGAACCACTGACTTCTAGTTAGCAACCAGATCTTAGCCACTGTGCCACCACAGCTATAAAGAGAACATTAACACCAGGGAGGTAAGCACTCATTAGAAAAATCAACTAGACAAGACCAAAGAGCAGCATTTGCTCAGGGATAAAATTCAGCATGAAGGAAGAGATAGGAAAGAATGACAAAAGGAAGTGGTAAACACAGGGAACAAATAGGAAGTGTGCTGTTACATTGTGGGGATTGTAATGAATGTCACAAACAAAATGTGCTGGAAATGATGAATGGAAATCCAATTTGCTCTGTAAACTTTCACCCAAAGTACAATTAAAAA
>NW_006921632.1:6554150-6556467 GCF_000298275.1 Orycteropus afer afer
CCAACCTTCCTTCCGAGGAGTGGCTAGTGGGTTTGAACCGCCAGCCTTCTGGTTAGCAGTCAAGTGCCTTAGGCACTATGCTACCAGAGCTCCTAGGCAGAAAGGATAGGGGGCCACTTAGAAGAAGATTAAATTCCACATATACAAAAATGTATATAAATTATTTCCATATTCCCACATAAAATTGTCATACTCATTCCAATCCTCCAAGGGTCAGAAAAAGTAAATGCTGGAAAAGACAAGGTGCTAAGAGAAATAGGGTCTGGTGAATGGTTTATGGTAATGAGCAAGCAAGCAAGAAACACAGAAAGCAGAGTCTGAAGGAGCCAGGAACTCAGGATGGGAGGGTGAGGAGGGCAGGAAGATGCTCCTGTAGGACTGTTACATACAAGATCAAGGATGAGAAGAGCTCAGGAGATGAGATGGCAACAGGGTTTCAAAAAGCATATGCCTCTACCGAGGAGGCAAGATTGAGGCTGTTCCTCTCCCTCCTGCATTTTTCAATAGTTCCAAGGCAGTGGCCAGTGCCAGGAGAACTGGTCTAGGCTTACAGCATTGGGCTGGGAACCAGAAAATTGATGCACAGAACTAACAAAGACAAGGGACCCACAGTATCTCTGTGTGGAAAAAAAAAAATCCTGGATGACAGTTGCATCTAAAAGATACCAGATAAATAAGTACCAGGAAGCATGACATTCAGTGGGATTTTTTTTTTTTTTTTCAGCTCCCCAACGCTCACTGCTCCTAATGGAGCACTCCTAGACTAAGCTCATGTGTCTCCCAAGGGCAACTATCAGACCTCAGAGATGGTTTTATCTGAACCCACAGGACAAAGAAAATATTTTTCTAGCTACATTATCATTTACAGGGTTCCTCCCATTGAATTCAGTGAGTCACATATTATTCAGAGCCATGTACATACCACTGTCTTTTTTTTAATGATAATATACCTTAATTTATTTTTTAATACTATTTTATTGTGTCTTTGGTGAAAGTTTACACAGCACGTTAGGTTCCCATTTGACAATTTCCACACAAATTTGTCAATGGCATCAGTTATTACATTTTTCACAATGTGTCAAAATCCTCTTTCATTGTATTTTGATTGTTCCATTTCCAATACTCTAATTTCCCTGTGGTGGAGCTCTTGTGGTGCAGTGCTTATGGCATATGGCTTCTAACCAAAAGGCTGGTGGTTTGAACCCACCATCCACCACATAGAAGAAAGATAAGGCAGTATGCTTCTGTAAAGATTTATAGCCCTGGAAACCCAACGGGAGTTGCTATGAATCTGAATCTACTTGAGAGCAGTGAGTCTGGTTTTGGCTTGAGTTTCCCTGTCCCCCCTTATTCTCATCTTTGCTTTAGAGTAAATGTTGACCTTTTGAACTCATATAGATGGTTTTTTCAGTAGAGCACTGACCTAATGGGTAATATCCTTTATTTTGTGTGTTACTTTGCTTTTCTGCTAAAAGGTAATTTCAGGGAATAGTTTTGGTTCATGGTTTAGAGAGTGTCTCAGGGCAATAGTCTCAGGCAGTCCTCTGGTCTCAGGTGGTCCAGAGAGTCTGGCCTTTGTTGAAGAATTTTAATTTGGTTCTACATTTTTCTCTCATTCTATCTGGGATCATCTATTGTGACGCCAGTTAGACGAGTCAGTGGCATCTTCTAGTTCTTTTTATCTCAGGGTAGTTCAGGTCTTAGCTCATGTAGGCTAACAGCCTTGTAGACTTGTTTCATCTCTGAGATTTTGATTACCCTCTTACTTTTTTTGCTCCTGATACGTAGAGACCAATAGTTGTATCTTAGATGGCCACTCACAAGCTTTTAAGAACCCAGACACTATTCACTTTGCTAGGATGCAGAACATGAACTTTGTGAACTACATTATGCCAATTGACTAAGTTGCCCCATGGGACTGTGGTCCTAAACTCTCAAACCTAGAAAACCAGTCTTGGAAGGTGTTTGGTTATATTTGAGGAGTGTCTGTACTTGTGTTTTCAGTGAATATATTGAATAGATAAAAACTCAAACCCACTGCTATGGAGGCAATTCTGACTCATGGTGATCCTATAGGACAGAATGAAACTGCCTCATAGGGTTTCCAAGGCTGTATGTAAGACTACTTCACCTTTCTCCCATGAAGCAGGTGGTGGATTCAAATTGCTGACTTTTTGGTTAGCAGCCAAACACTTTAACCATTGTGCCACCAGAGCTCCTTATTGAATATTGTTGTTGTGTTGTTGTTGTTGTTTGCCATTGAGTCGGCCCCGACTCATAGCGACCCCTCCTTGGGTTTCTGAGGCAGTATCACTAC
>NW_006921632.1:6556905-6590665 GCF_000298275.1 Orycteropus afer afer
AAACCCACCAGCCACTCCTCAGAAGGAAGGTTGGACAATCTACTTCCATAGTGATACTGCCTTGGAAACCCAAGGAGGGGTCACTATGAGTCGAGCCTGACTTGATGGCACATAACAACAACAACAACAACAACATGAGTTGGAATCAACTTGATGGCAGTGAGTTGAGTAAACATCCATATATAATCCTGGGCCCATTGTTTTGCATACCACTGTCTTTTATGTCTTCATTGCTAATCCTCTCTAGATCCCCTCATCTTTCCCATCCTATGTCTTGTAGGACATGTTACCAGGGTCAAGTCTACCCTTAGAATGTAGTATCAGAAACTGAATGTTTCATCCTACATGTAGCTTGACCAATAGGTCAAGGAAGTGTGCCATTTCTTCAAGTTTTTATTGTTATTGTTGTTAGGTGCTGTTGAGTCAGCTCTGACTCAGCCACCTTACATACAACAGAACAAAACACTGCTCAGTCTTGTGCCATATAAGAGACTGAAATAACCATTAAAACAATAAAATAAATTGCTTAATTTTTTATGCTTTCATAGGATTTGATTCATCTGGTTTATCAAACTGTACTGTACTTGGCCATATTCAAGCTTTTTTCCTCCACAGAACGTAAGTGCCTTGAGGACCAGTAATAGTTAATTTACCCATAGTCATCCAGACATCTCATTCATCGCATTTATTATATAGCATGTAGGACAATGGCTGATTCAGAGTTTATGCTCAAGAAATACTTGTTGAGTTTGATGTTTTAATTCAATGAAGGCATCAAAGGTAGTTTTTCAAATCTGTAGATATTACAGAGACTGAAGAGATGACAAAATTGACAAGCTAGAATTCACCTGACCTCAGCAATTTGAAATATTGAATCAATAAAATTGCAATGAAATTAAAAACAGTCAAAAATCCATATTTACATTCTTTTTAACTGAGTTTTCACAAGTATAGAATGGGTATGGGGTTTGATAAGTGCTGTTTATGTAAAAAAAGATGTAAGAGTTACCAGTGGCCAAAAACTCAATATAAATGTGGCATGGCAGCTTACAATGCCATTGTAATTTAAAATGATAAGTAAGCCAGAATGCTCCCTGGAAGCAAGAATGGCCAGACTTCGTCTCACTTACTTTGGTCACGTTGTCAGATGGGACCATTCCCTGGAGAATGATATCATGCTTGGTAAAGTGGAGGGTTAGAGAAGAAGGGAAAGACCCTCAACAAGATGGATTGACACAGTGGCTGCAGTGAAGGGCTCAGCTATAGCAAGGATTGTGAGAATGGTTTCAATTTTCCCAATTGGTCGGGGTATAAATTCAGCCTGAAGCTAGGTCTGCTCAGAGTGCCTGGACCAAGTGTTTGATTGAGTGAACTTTGTACTACTATGCTGGTCACAGCAGAACACATGAATTTGGTTTTATAAAGAATACTGATGGACATGACAAACACATTAGCAATTTACAAATATCTCCTTTTCCCAGAGCTTTTTGTAATTTTATATTTAACATAACACAATGTGAAAAATACTGCACAAGAGAGTCATCTAACATATGCTGCTTCCACTAGAATGCAAAGATAACAAGCAAGCATTGTGGGAGCAAGGAGCCTCCATCTGTAAGGATGAATGTAAATAATAGCTGGTCACCTCACTAATGGCTTTAAAGTCCCATTAGCAGTTCAGATGTGCCACATCTCCAGATTTCTGCATTTTACAGCCAGCTTTCAAGCATGACTACACAATTTCTAGTAGCTGAGGCTAAAAGAGTTATTTGGGTTGTTAGGTAATTGTTTCTTTGTGTTGCTTTCTGGATAGATTAAAGAAGAGGAGAAGAAGGAGGAGGAAGACAATGATGAAGAGATAGAAGACAGGGAAGATAAGGAGGAGGAAGGAGACTAAACAGGTAGGGAAAAAAAAAAAAAAAAACACCTTTTTCACCCACAGTTTTCATTGGGCTGTATTCACATTCACTAAACTGAGTCTTAGCAAGAACAAGAGATTGCCTAGTCAGGTGTGGGGACTCTTGGTATTTTAAAATGAAAACACTGCCTTAACTCTAAATACAACTGAAAAGGGAGAGAGTTTTCCTTTATACTCTCTACTTCCCTTTCAGACTAGAAGAGCCTTTTTGCAGCCTTCTTGGGCTGTCCATGGTCCCCTGAGCATGAGGCCCCTAGGCATGACTTTCGGCTTAGACTTTTCCTTAAGCTTGGTCATGTGTTGGTGCTTACTCAGCCAAGAGGCACACGAGGGTTTAGAAGGCCAAAGATTTTGGATTTATTGTGTTTGCTTTGCCTTTATTTGTTTCCCGATTCCTCCATTCTTCCTTCTTAAATGTTGCAAGTGTTTTATTAATAAATTTCAAAACAGTAGCAGCAGAAGAAGAGTCAGGAATTGGAGGAGGAACTGGAATGTTTCTCTAATTGCTTCCATGAACAACTGCCTCTTTTGCCATGAAACCAGAAGAACTGAATGGTGATATTACTGAATGTTTTGATCAAAGACTCTACAGAAGACTCCTGATTTAAAGGGGGGAAATATGGAACAGAACCCTAAATTCTCATAGACTCCAGACTTTCTGGAGCCAGGGAAGTTGGAAGACTCCCCACCAAAACCACTGCCCTGAGGTAATCTTTAAATCTTAAACCAAAATATCCCCAGAAGTTATCTTTAAACCAAACAATCAACTTGGTGCCACTGAGTGGATTCTGATTCATAGTGAACCTATAGGACAGTGTAGAACTGCCTCATAGGATTTCTAAGACTGTAAGGTGATCGCCACACCTTCTCCTGTGGAATACCTATTGCTTAGGAGTTGAATGCTTTATCACTGTGCCACCAGGGCTTAATTTAGCTTAATTAATTAATTAATTTTTGTAATTAATTAAAAATGAATTGTTTGCCTTGAATATTGTCTCCTTTAAAGAATTATCTATCTGTGATCAAATTGACAACCAAACTCTAAAAACCAAACTCACTGCCATTGAGTTGATTCTGACTCATAGAGATTCTCTTTGGGTTTCTGAGGTTGTAAATCTTTATGGAAGTAGATTGTCCGGTCTTCCCTCTGCAGAGTGGCTAGTGGGTTTGAACCACCAATCTTCTGGCTAGCAGTCAAATACCTTGGGCACTACACCACCAGAGCTCAAATTGACAATAAACCACCAAAAAACCAAACTCACTGCCATCAAGTTGGATCCGACTCATAGCAACCCTTCCTTGGGTTTCTAAGGCAGTATCACTATGGAAGTAGATTGCCCAATCTTCCTTCAGACAAATTGACAATAGCAACTCAAATATTAGATGATAAGCTTAGTGAGTTTATGTTAATTGTGGTGTAATATTTTGAAAAAGGATAGAAAGAATGGTTGCATAATTTGAAGAATGTAATTCATATCACTAAATTATACATGCAGAAATTGTTGAATTGGTATATCTTTTGCTCTTTATGTTTTCACAATAAATAAATAAACAGAACACTAAAATAAATAAATATCTTAAAATGCAGTTCTTGGCCAATGCAAGAACAAAATAAAATTGCTAAAAAATGTAATAAAGATGAAATAAACTGTCAACAGAAACTCAGTGGACCAAGGAAAGTCATACAAAAAATAGAACTGGAATGAATGGACGTGCATATGCAGGAAAATAGTCTTGGAAAAAAAAAAAAAAAAGAAGCCTGATTTCAAAATATATTACAAAATGACCATAATCAAAACAGTGTGCTACGGGTATATATAGATAGGATAAAGAGCAATGGAATATAACTGAGAATGCAAAATAAACCCACACCTATGGCTGATTGATTTTCAGTAAGGTTGCCAAAGTCCATTCAATGGGCAAAGAATAATTTCTTCAATAAATGGCGCTGGGACAACTGAATCTCCATAAGCAAAAAAATGAAGCTGGACCATATCTTACAGCATACACAGAAATTAACTCAAAATGTATTAATGACCTAAATAAAAGAGCTAAACCATAAAACTCTTAGAAGAAATCATAGGGGTAAATCTTTAGTACCTTCTTTTTAGGCAATGGATTCTTAGATATGGCATCAAAAGCATGAGCAACAAGAGAGAAAAACTAGATTACTTGGACATTTTCAAAACTATTAAACCTTTGTGCATCAAAGGATAATATCAAGAAAATAAAAAGACAATCTACAGAATGGGAGAAAATATTTGGAAGCCATGTATCAGGCAAGGGTTTAATATCCAGAATAGATTAAAACAAAACTCTTAAAACTCAATAATTAAATAACTAACAATCCAATTAAAAAATAAGCAATGGCTTTGAACAGACATTTCTCCAAAAAAGATATACAAATGGTCAACACATACATGAAAAGATGCACAACATTATTAGCCATTAGGGCAATGCAAATCAAAACTACAGTGAGATAGTACTTTGCACCCACTAGGACAGCTATTATTGAAAAAAAAAAAAGAAAGAAAGAAAAGAAAAGAACAAGTTTGACAGGGATGTGGAGAAATTGGAACATTCACACATCGCCTATAGAAATGTAAAATGATGCAGATGCTGTGGAAAACAGTTTGGCAGTTACTTTTGAAAAGCTAAATATATAATTACCATATGTTCCAGCAATTCCACTCCTATGTATATATTCCAAAGAATTAAAAGTAACCATTCAAACAGACACATGTATACCATTGTCCACTGCTATTCACATTGCTATTCATAATAGCTAAAAGGTGAAAACAACCCACGTACCCATCAACATATGAATGTATAAATAAAATGTGGTTTATGTATACAATGGAATATTATTCAGCTGTAAAGATAAATGAAGTTTTCTGATACATGCTACAGCATGCATGAAACTTGAAAAGGTTATGCTAAGTCAAATAAGCCAGACACAAAAGGAAAATTTTGTATAATCCCACTTATATAAAATATCTAATATAGGCAAATATATTAAGAATAAAGACTAGTGGTTACTAGTGGGTCTTGGGGCAGGGAGGAATGGGAATTAAAAAAAAAAAAATTAACTGGCACTTTAAAACCAGACAAAAAAAAAATTAACTCAAAATAGATAATAGACTTAAATGCATACTGTAAAACTATAAAAGTTGTAGGGGGAAAAAATAGGAGAAGATCTTTGTGACTACAGGTTAATCAAAGATTTCTTAAACATGACACAAAATGAAAGGAAATATTTGCAGAAGAACACATACCTAAGAAAAGATTTGCAGCCAGAGTATAAAAAGAACTCTCAAAACTTTATTACTCATAGAACTGAATACTGGAAAATGTAGTAAATTTCAAATAATATTCAGGCTGTCCCTGTGTCTTAGGTTGGGTTCTCTAGAGAAGCAAAACCAGTGAATGTATATACAAATATATAGAGAGAATTTTATCTTAAGGAAATGGCTCACACAGTTGCAGAGACTGGCGAGTCCCAAGTGTGTGGGTCAAACATCAACCTGGCGGCTTCTCCCGACTCACATAGCTGCAGGCACTGACAAACTTAAGATCAGCAGGCAATAACACAGGCTACTAGTTTTGGAGGCTGATGAATTCAAGATTGACAGGGAAAATGGTAGATTATTGGCTTCACAGGCTACAAAACCAATAATCCCAAGATCAGCAGGCAATACAGCAGGTTCAAGTCCAAGAATTGGAGATGATGATGAGCTAGATGCAGGATCCAAATCCAGCAGAAAGCCACAGACCTTTCCCAAAACTTTTCCATGTATACTGGAAGTAGTCCACACCCCAAAGGAAATTCCCTTTCAATCAATTGACTGCTCATAGCAGATCTCATCATTGAGGTGATTACATTATATCAGATCTCATCATGGAGGATAATTATATCATAGCTACTAAACCACTGAGAGTCATGGCCCAGCCAAATTGACACACAACCTGAACTATCACACTCTGGGAGTTCTGAACTGACAATGGTTACATCTGAGGATTTTTCCAGCCATATTTTTGAATCAAAACCTGCTTTAAAGTGAAGGGTTGTTTGTGAAGTACACAAAGATGTGAATTTAATCAAAAGTGAAGGTACTTTTGATTAAATTTGGATTAAAGGTTTAATTTGATTCAACTAACATTTATTGAGCTTGTCTTGTTTTGCTGGACATCATGCTAGACACTCTCACATGTCTATCTATTTTAGTTTGTTTTGATAAGAATACTCTTTAATGCATGTGATGCATCTCCAGCAGATGGTTTCCTCCATGTTGCATAACATATGAAAAACCTGAGAAGTATTTATGAGGATCTTATAATCATTTTTCTAAGACCTGAGATCTTTGCTTTAGGTTAATAATATTTAAACAATTGAGGAAAATAATCTCTCTTATTTGAACATTACATTTTTTCTTCTAATACCAGAGTTGTCATTGTTGTTAGGTGCTGTCAAGTTGTCTCTGACTCATAGCTACCCTATGCACAGCGGAACAAAACACCACCTGGTCCTGCACCAGCATCTAGATCCCTGCTATAGTTGAGCCCATCATGGCAGCCACTGTGTCAATCCACCTCGCTGAGGGCCTTCCCCTCCCTCATTGACCCTTCACCTTACCAGGCATCACATCCTTCTCCAGGGAATGCTCCCTTCTGACAACATGTCCAAAGTAGGTGAGGTGAAGTCTGGTCATTCTCGCTTCCAAGGAGCATTCCAGCTGCACTTCCTCCAGGACAGATTTGTTAGTTCTTTTAGCAGTCCATAGTATTTGCAGCATTCTTCACCAGTACCACAACTCAAAAGCATCAACTCTTCTTTGGTCTTCTTTATTCATTGTCCAGCTCTCATATGCATACGAGGCGATTGAAAATATCGTGCTTGTGTCAGGTGCACCTTAGTCAAAGAGACATCTTTGCTCCTCAGCACTTGAAAGAGGTCCTTTGCAGCCCACTTGCCCAGTGCTATACATCGTCTGATGTCATGACTGCTGCCTCTATTGGTGTTAATTGTAGAATCAAGCAATGTGAAGTCTTTGACAACTTCAATCTTAGTCTTAATCATCCTAAAATTAGCAATTATGAATCTTCTTTGGCAGGATAATTCAAAGTCCATTATAAATATCACGGGCAGTCTTTCTTCCCCTCTACCATGTGTTGTTGTTGTTGTTATGTGCCGTTGAGTTGTACCCGACTCATAGAGACCCCTCCTTGGGTTTCTGTGGCAGTATCACTACGGAAGTAGATTATCCCATCTTCCTTCCGAGGAGTGGCTGGTGGGTTTGAACTGCCAGCCTTCTGGTTAGCAGTCAAGTGCCTTAGGCACTATGCTACCAGAGCTCCCCTCTACCATGTGGAAGCGGGGAAAAAAGACAAAACATTTATATGTTTGTATACAAAGGTTAAGAAATAATAAATAATTCTGAATTTCCAAAGTATATTTTTAAGTTATATAATATAAGTATTAGTTTCCTAGGGGAGCTGCAATAAAATACCACAAAGTGGATAGTTTTAACAACAGAAATTGATTGTCTCACAGTTCTGGAGACTAGTAGTTTGAATTCGGGGTATCAGCAAGGCACCAAAACTCTAGGGGAATATGCTTTCTTGTCTTTTCTGGTTTCTGGTAGCTGCAGACATTGCTAGCCTGCAGCTGCAGAATAACTCCATCATTGTCACATGATTGCCTTCCCTCTACCTGTCTCTCTTTTATAAGGACACACTCTTAGTGGATTAGGAACCTCCCTACTCCAGTGTAACCTCACGTTAACTTAACTTATAATATTTCCATAGATTTTATTTTCAAACAAGAAAATAATCTGTGTTTGCAGAAGTTAGGATTTCCATATGAATTTTGGGGAGACATAGTTAAATCCATAAAATTAGCTTCAGAGAATTTTTTTAATAAACTTTCAGTATAGACGTCTGATGACTAGGTATTTCCTTTTATGAGTAGCCATAGTTTGATCCATCCTCCTCAGTGTCTGATGGGTCATTCTTTGCCTGCTTTATCTCCTATAGGAGCTCTGGTGGCATAGTGCCTAAGGCATTTAACTACTAATCAATAGGCTGGTGGTTCAAACCCACCAGTCACTCCTTGGAAGGAAGAGTGGAAATCTACTTCTGTAGAGATACAGCTTTGGAAACTCAAGGAGGGATTGCTATGAGTTGGAACTGACTTGAGGGCAGTGACTTTGGTTTTTTAAAAATTATCTCTTATATGGCTGACCCTGTTAGGTGCCCTTGAATCGGTTCTGACTTATGTTGTTGTTGTTGTTATGTGCCGTCGAGTGGGTTTGAACTGCCAGCCTTCTGGTTAGCAGTCAAGTGCCTTAGGCACTATGCTACCAGAGCTCCTAGTTCCGACTCATAGTGACCCATTATACAACAGAACAAAATACTGCCAGGTCCTACGCCATCCACACAACCCTTGCTATGCTTAAGCCCATTGCTGCAGCCACTGTGTCAATCTATTTCATTAAAGGTCTTCCCTTTTTTGCTGAACCTACACTTTACCAAGCATGATAGCCTTCTCCAGGGAATGGTCTCTTCTCAAAGTAGGTGAGACAAAGTCTGGCCATTCTCGCTTCTAAGGAGCATTTGGCTGCAATTTGTCTAGGACAGATTTCTTTGATCTTTTGGCAGTTGGTGTAATTTTCAGTATTTTTCACCAGCATAACAATTCAAAGGCATCAACTCTTCTTTGGTCTTCCTTATTCATTGCCCAGATGAAGCAATTGAAAATACAGATGAGGCAATTGAAAATACCATGGCTTGGGTCAGGTGCACCTTAGTCCTCAAAGTGATATCTTTGCTCCTTAACACTTTAAAGAGATCTTTTGTAATAGATCTGCCTAGTGCAACATGAGGTATGATTTCTTGACTGCTGCTTCCATGGGTGTTAATTGTGGATCCAAGTAAAATAACATCCCTGACATCTTCAATCTTTTTTCCATTTATCATGATGTTGCTTATTGGTCCATTTGTGAGTATTTTTGTTTTCTTTATGTTGAGGTATAATCCATACTGAAGATTTGACGGCAAAGAGTTTTTTGCCAATTCCTTCAGTGCAACTTGGACTTCTTCCCTCAGTACCATTGGTTCTTGATCATATGCTACCTCCTGAAGGGGATCTTTGGTGTCCTCTTAATTCATTTTCTTAATCACTTTTCCTCTCTTTAGTGTTATGCCCCTCCCCCCACACACACCTCTTTAAACAATCTGGCTCCAAAAAAACCACCCCCACAAACACACATATACATTTTGGTACCCTCACAATAATTATTTCTTATTGCTATCTTCTCAATCTTGTCCCCATCAACATTTCTGTTTCCTTGGGGAAATGTAATCTTAGTTGGTCTGAGCTGACCAGTCTTCCCTGATCAATACTACCAGGAAAGGGAGGAGAGGCGTTCACTAAGTGCCTGTCCTTATCTCTCACAGACATGGTCTCCCAATAAGAACTCTGAGAGAAAAGCATTGTTACCTTTAATTTGCAGGTTTTACATCAGAGAATTTAAGCAATTTGCCCAAAGTTGTCACAAACCCAGGAAATACAGCTGAGACTTAGACTCAGGTCTTTCTGACCCCAAAATTCATGTGATTCCACTATGTTATCTTGCCCTCCACCACTCACAGGATCAAACTCAAAATTCATCAGGCCAGCACTTAAAGGTTTCAGTGATCAGGATACAATGTTATGTCTCCAGTTTTACGTGTCATGATTCTCAAAAGCTCTGCCCAAACTAATCATCATATAGCTCACCTGATTTTATGTCCTGTGGCAAATTGTACGTACGACCTGGAATACTATTCCTGTCCTTGTCTTAAGACTACCCATTCTTCAAGGCTCACTGTGTTCATCGCAAGTTCTTTCTTACTCCTCCATTTCAAGCTTTTCTCCTTCTAAACACTTGAAGAGATCAGAAGATAGCATTCCTTGTCCCTCTTCAATTACTCTAATCCAATACTCCTTCTCTTGAGCTGATCATGCAGGCTGGGCTTGGAGGATGGGTGCATGACCTTGGTCTGAGCTAGGCTAGATGGAGAAATCTGGCAGCTGGCACAAGGTTTTTTGTGTTTTTTTTTTTTTTTTAATTTTTTATTGTGATTTGGGTGCAAATTTAAAAAGCAGATTCATTTTACTCTCAACGGTTCATGGACATTTGATTTCATGCCCCCCCGTTATAATCCCCAGCCATAAAAATCTCTCCTTCCCTCTCCTCCCTGAGACTACCCTTCCCTGTGCCCTTCTTATCTATGCATTCCTGTCTGTCCAGCTTTCCTTCTCTGTGAATGCTGCTCCTCTGATGTCTCATGGCTGATTGACCTAAGGGGTGCATCTCCCTAGGGTAGGTGTTCTGCTTCTAGGTCTTTCTCCTGTTGGGCTGAGGGCCAACTATGGAAGTGAGTCCATTTCCAGGCCTGAAGGATAACTCAAAGCCATAGTCTTGGTGGTTCCACCAGTCTCGATGCAAACAGTAATTCTGGTCATCTTTGTGGTTTTGAATTTTGTTCCACATTTTTCCGCCCACTTTATCCAGGATCTCCAATTTTGATCCCTTTCTGAGTGGGTGGTACTGGTAGCTGGACACCTCTAGTTCTTCTGGTCTCAGGGTCATGAAGGCTGAGGTCCTCATGGCCCATCATATCTTCGGACTAGTTGTTTCCAAATGACTTTGATTATCTTCACTCTTTTTTGCTGCAGACAAGGGGAGACCAATAGTTGCATCTTAGATGGCCATTTGCAAACTTTTAAGACCCCAGTTGCTGCTCACCAAAGTAGGATGTAGAACAAGATTCTTCTGTACTATATTGTGCCAATTGAGCATGATGTCCCCTGAGACTATAGTCCTGAGCCCACAGGCCTGGTGATTCTCTCCCTCAAGGTGTTTGGTTGTCTCTAAGAAGCTACTCCAACCTTGTCCTCTATTACTTCTGTAATGCATGTGGATAATTTTGTAGAACATGTACACATGTAAGACTATCTTCAGCCAAATCTATCCTTGGTCTTGCATATATTCTTGTTCACCTACCCCTATCTGATCTTCTTATCTGTCTATGCATTTACCCATAGTCTAGTGTTTGCTGCCACTGGTAATGCAGTATTGTAGCACAGGGGTTTTGCCCTCTGGTCTGCATCTGTGGAACCCCATGACCAGTATCAAATTGGCCCTAAGGAGTTCTGTAGAATTCTGTAGGGAGACTGGTGGCATTAGTCCACATAGGTGTTCCTGGGAGGGCTACTGGTCTTTCTGATGTAAAGTATACCTGAACAAAGGAAATCCTCTCCATTCCTGAGGCTGAAAATCCACTGGCCTTTACAGGAAAGGAGACCACCAAAATGAAGAGAGGTGTTCTTCTGGGGCCCTGGAAGAAGCCTACAACTTACTGACCTATAAACCACCACTTACAGAGGCAGAATTAACTGAACCTCTTAACATCTGCACTTAGATTATCTGCACATAAGAAACCTAAGGAACCAGGGGTGGGAGGGGAGGGAAGGGAACACTGCAAAAATAAATAAATAGATAGATAGATAGATAGATAAATGGTACCCAAGCAGCTGAATCTGAGTTTCATCTAGAGTAAACAAACAAACAAAATAGTTACTGTCCAGTCAGTTCCAACTCATGGCAATGCCGTGTTTTTCAGAGTAGAAGTGTGTTCCATAGGGTTTTCAATGACTGTAAACTTTTGGAAGTAGATCACCAAGCTTTCTTCCTGGGTGGATTTGAACAGCCAACCTTTATGGTTAGCAGCTTAGTGCTTAGCTATTTGTACCAACCAAGGACTCTTCATCTAGAATGCTGTTGTTGGATGCCGTGGAGTCAATTTTGATTCACAGCAGTCCCATGTGACAGAGTAGAATTGTCCCATAGGGTTTCTAGGTTGTAATCTTTATAAGAGCTACTGCAAAGCCAATGGGTAGGTTAGAACATTGTGCCACTAGGGCTCCTTCCATCTAGAGTAGTGGTTCTTAATGTGCAGGTCTGGAACAGCAGCATCAGCATCATACCTGGGAGCTTGTTAGGAATACAAATTCTCAGGCTGGGAGCTCTGGTAGCATAGTGGCTAAGACACTTGCCTGCTAATCAGACGGCTGGCGGTTCAAACCCACCAGCCACTCCTCGGAAGGAAGGTTGGGCAATCCTACTTCCGTAGTGATACTGCCTCGGAAACCCAAGGAGGGGTCGCTATGAGTCAGGTTTGACTCGACGGCACATAACAACAACAACAACAACATCCCAAATCCAGTGAATCAGACACTCTAGGAGTAGGGCTCAGTAATCTATGCTTTAGCAAGCCCTCCAGGTGATTCTGATGCATGCTAAAGTTTGAGAACTCTTGCTATTTAAAGTGTGGTCCATGGGTGAGTAGCATTTGCTTTATCTGGGAGCTTGCTAAAAATGCATATAGGCCACACCCCAGACTTCTGTTAACTTACATTTTGAAAAGATTCTGAGTTGATTTATACATGTATAATAAACTCTGAGAAGCCCTTATATAGAGAATAAATGGCCTAAGCTATCAAGCAGATGAAAACCTTCAGAGCAGAAGCTCTGGACTACTAACTGAAAGGTCGGTGGCTGGAATGCACCCAGAGGTGCCTCAGAAGACAAGCCTAGAAATCTGCTTCCCAAAGGGCGCAGCCTTGAAAACATTATGGAGCAGTTTCACACTGCACACATGGGGTGTGAGAGTTGGAGCTGTGTGTCAACTTGGCTGGACCACAATTCTGTGTGGTTTAAGCAATTGTGATGTGGGTTGTTCCAATGATGGGATCAGATGCATATGTTTTGGGTAGCCAATCAGTTGAAAGGGAGTTTCCCTAAGGGTGTGGCCTGCTTCTAGTATTTTTATGGACATCCTGGAAAAAGAGACGCTCTTCTGTGGATTGGAATTCTGCCTACAACTGTCTGTGAGCAAACAATCCACTATTCGGTGTGGAGATCTTGGATTCATCATTTGTTGGAGTCAACAGCCAGTACACTGCCTGCCACCCTTGAGTTCCTCAGCTCCTGCAGCTGTGTGAATTGGGAAAAGCCTCCAGCTTGACATTTGATCTAAGAAACTTGGGATTTGCCAGCTTCTACAAGTGTGTGAGCCATTTTCCTAAGATAAATTTCTCTTTCTCTCTCTGTATTAACTTTACTGGTTTTGTTTCTCTAGAGAACCCAGTCTAACACATGGGGTCACCATGAGTCAGAATTAATTCAATGGCCACTGACAATAGCAACAACAGTAATACAACAGACACTTGTAGCGAGACAGAACTGCTGGTGGGAAGAGGTAACAGCTTGAATTGGGAAAAAAAAAAAAAAAAAACAGAAATGAATTTAAGAGTATCACTTAACATACTAAAAACTTAAACCTAAAACAAAACATAACAATAACAACTGGAAAACATCTTTCTCCCATGGAGCAGCTGGTGAGTTCAAACCACTGACCTTTTAGTTAGCTGGTGGGTTCAAACTGCCAAAAGTTTAACCACCACAATGCCAGCTCTCCTTTGAACAACACACACATACACAAAAATGCCATGGTTTTGAACTAAACAATTGAGTGGGTGTTGAAGAAGATTAGTATTAGAGCCCAAATTAGTGGCTTGGAAGATCAACTGGAAGAAGTAACTCAAAATACAGAGCAAAAATTCAAAGAGGAGAGGGATGAGTAAAAATATAAAGGGCTTGGAGGATAAAACCAGGAGACTTACATATAAAGTTTAGAAGAAGATGAAGAGACTGCTCAAAGAGATGCAAATTTAAGAACATACTTGATTCTTTGAATAAGAAAAGTATTACCAAGACCCACACAGTAAGGCATAGTCGGGAAAAATTTCTAAGTTCTAAAGATAAAGAAAAAAATCTCATAAGCTTAGGGACAGAAAGAACAAATATCAAAAAAGATGAAGCATTAGATTGATATAGGAGTTCTCATCTACAATTCTAGAACCTAAATAAGAAGTATTAACAATATCAGAGAAAAAATATTATAACTTAGGAATTCTATAAGCAGGCAAGATTTTATTCACTGATCAAGAAAACAAAATTTACTTCTGGTTACTCAGAGATATAGAGGTAAAGAAATGATCCTCCAATTCCATCTTAAAACTAATGCCGTAGAGTTGATTCCAACTCACAGCGACCCCCATTGAGTTTCCAAGGTAGTAAATGTTTACAAAAGTAGATTGCCCCATCTTCCTTCTGCAGAGCAGCTGGTGGGTGTGAACTGTCAACCTTCTGATTAGTGGTCAAATTCCTTAGGTACTGTGCCACCAGAGTGCCTTTTAATTCTATCTCAGGGGAATCATATCCGAGAAAAAGTTGAAGAAAAGAAAAACCAACAGTGAGTGTATATTATGCAATATGTACAATTAAATGAAAATAGATGCAGATAGAGAGAGATTCTGTAATAGATGTATGAGCTAAGTAGGCTTTAAAGATAAGAAATCTTCTTCAAGGGAAATTCTAGCAAGAACCTGGAACACGAAATATTAAGCTAGATCAGCAAAGCTGAACCATTCAGGCATAGAGTAGATTCTACTCCATTGTATGAAAACATTTTAAAGGTAACATGGTAGAAAGAATAGGGTAAGTAAAGATATTTGGAGGCTTCATTTTATAAGTGAGAACTGTGAGGAAAGAGCAATTTGACTGGGAGGAAATAGCATATGGTTTGTATATGTTAACTAAGAAGATTGTGTGTGATAGGAAAGGGAATGGAAGAATTCACTAGAGCTTTCTTTTTAACTTGTTATTGTGATTTGGGGGAGCTCTGGTAGTGTAGTGCCTAAGGCACTTAAATGCTAACCAGAAAGCTGAAGGTTCAAACCCACCAGCCACTCCTCGGAAGGAAGGTTGAGCAATCTACTTCCGTAGTGATATCGCCTCAGAAACCCAAGGAGGGGTTGCTATGAGTCAGGTCTGACTTGATGGCATATAACAAAAACAACAACAACATTGTGATTTGGGTGAAAGTTTACAGAGCAACTTTATTCAATTCAACAGTTCAGGTCATATACATTTTGTTTCATGACATTGATTATAATCTCCACAATGTAATAGCTCTTTTACTGCTTCCTGCCTGTGGTTACCTTTCCCCCTATGTCCTTCTTTCCTATGAATTGCTGCCTTCTGAGCTTTGTCTCTGCTCAAATGCTACCCTTCTGATCTCCCATGGTGGACTGTTCTAAGGAGTAAACCTCACTGGTGTAATTGTTCGCCTTGTAGTCCAGTCTATTGTTGGTTGAAGATTAAGCCACGGGAGTGAGTTAATTCCAGGTCTGAAGGGTGACTAGGGGTCACAATCTTGGGGTTTCACCCATCTCTTTAACACCAGTAACCCTGGTCTTCTTTATTATTTTGAGTTTTATTTCACATTTTTCTTCCACTCTATCCAGGATAAAAGTTCAGTAGAACTTTCAATTAACAAATTGGGAAATGTAGAGTAACTTGAACAATCCAGCAAAAAATGAAGAAAAAAGAAGAAACACAAAGACCAAGAGCAGACATTAAGATGAATGAATATTGTCATTATACTTACTAAGAATGGACTATTAAACAACAGAGACTGTTGTTGTTGTTAGGTGCCATTGAGTTGGCTCCGACTCATAGTGACCCTAGGTACAACACAATAAAACACTGCCTGGTCCTGTACCAGCCTTATAATCCTTGCTATACCTGAATCCATCATGGCAGCCACTGTATCAATGTATCTCATTAAGGGTCTTCCCTTTCTTTGCTGACCTTCCACTTTTTCAAGCATGATATCCTTTCTCCAGGGAATGGTCCCTTCTGACATGACCAAATAGGTAAGACGAAGTCTAGCCATTCTCACTTTCAAGGAGCATTCTGCCTACACTTCTTCCAAGACAGATTTGTTTGTTTCTTGGCAGTCCATGGTATTTTCACTATTCTTCACCAACATAACTCAAAAGCATCAACTCTTCCTTGGTCTTCCTTACTCACTGCCCAGCTCTCATACACATTTGAGGCAACTGAAAATACCATGTCTTGGGTCAGGCGCACCTTAGTCTTCAGGGAGTTACCTTTGCTCTTCAGCACTTTAAAAACGTCTTTTGCAGCAGATTTGCCCAGGGCGATACTTATCTGATGTCTTGACTGCTGCATCAATTGGTGTTGATTGTGGAACCAAGTAATATGAAATTTTTGACAACTTCAGTCTTTTCTCCATTTATTGTGATGCTGCTTATTGGTCCAGTTGTGAGGATTTTTGTTGTCTTGATGTTGAGGTGTAATCCACATTGCAGACCGTAGTCTTTAATCTTTATCAGTAAGTGCTTCAAGTAATCTTCAGCAAGCAAGTTGTGTTGTCTGCATATCACAGGTTGTTAATGAGTCTTCCTCCAATCCTGATGCCACGTTCTTCTTCATATAGTTCAGCTTCTTGGATTATTTGCTCAGCATACAGATTGAATAAGTATGGTGAAAGGATACAATCCTCATGCACTCCCTTCCTGATTTTAAAACATGCAATATCCCCTTGTTCTGTTCAAATGACAGCCTCCTGGTCTAGTAAAGGTTCTTCATGAGCACAATTAAGTATTCTAGAATTCCCATTCTTCTCAATGTTATCCATAATTTGTTATGATCCACACAACCGAATGTTTTTGCATAGTCAATAAAGCATAAGTAAACATCTTTCTGGTATTCTTTGCTTTTACCCAAGATCCATCTGACACCATTAATGATAGCCCTTGTTCCACACTCTCTTCTAAAGTCAGCTTGTGTTTCTGGAAATTCTCTGTCAATATACTGCTGCAACCGTTTTTGAATTGTCTTCAGCAAAATTCTACTTGCATGTGATATTAATGATATTGTTCGATAATTTCCACATTCTGTGGGATCACCTTTCTTTGGAATTGATACAAATATAGATCTCTTCCAGTCAGTTGGCCAGGTAGCTGTCTTCTGTATTTCTTGGCAAAGACAAGTGAGTCCCTCTAGCACAGCAGTGGTTTGTTGAAACATCTCACTAGGTATTCTGTCAATTCCTGAAGCCTTGTTCTGCACCAATTCCTTCAGTAAAGCTTTGACTTCTTTCTTCAATATCATTGGGTTTTGATCATATGCCACTTCCTGAAATGGATGAACATCAACCCATTCTTTTTGGTACAGTGACTCTGTGTATCCCTTCCATCTTGTTTTGATGTTTCCTGCATTATTCAATATTTTGCCCATAGAATCTTTCAACATTGCAACTTGAGGCTTGACATTTTTCTTCAGTTCATTCAGCTAGAGAAATGCCAAGTGTGTTCTTTCTTTTTTGTTTTCTAACTCCAGGTTTTTGCACATTTCCTTACAACAACTGACTGTCTTCTCGAGCCGCTCTTTGAAATCTTCTGTTTAGCTCTTTTATCTTGTCATTTCTTCCATTTGCTTTAGCTACTCTCCATTCAAGGGCAAGTTTCAGAGTCTCTTCTGACATCCATTTTGGTCTTTTCTTCCTTTCTGGTCTTTTTAACAACCTTTCGCTTTCTTCATGGATGATGTTCTCAGTGTCATCCTACAATTCTCTGGTTTTCAGTCATTAGTGTTCAGTGTATAAATCTATTTATAAATAGATGTAGATAAATAGATTTATAAATAGATCACATCTATTTATAAATAAAATAGTAGAAAGGATAAATAAACCAAATAAAGCAGATCCATAGGAGTCTGGTTCAGGAAAACACACAAAGGAAAAGGATGAGGAAATAAGAAATCAAAACCAAAACTGAATATTAAATTCAATGGCAACATTTTTTCTTTTACAATATTTTATTGTTTTTGGTGAAAGTTTACATAGCAAATTAGGTTCCCATTTAACAATTTTTATACATATTATTCAGTGACATTGGTTACATTTCTCATAATGTGTCACCATTCTCATTAATTCCATTCTTGTTATTCTGTTTCCATTAATCTAGCTTCCCTGCCCCTTTACCTTCTCATCTTTGCTTTAGGTTAAATATTGGCCATTTTGGTCTCATACAGATGATTATTTAAAGGATCACAGTACTCACAGGTGATATTTTTTATTTTATGAAGCAATTTCTTACTTGACTGAAGGGTGACCTCTGTAGGTTGCTTCAGCTCCAAGTTTAAAGAGTATCTCAGGGTGACAGTCTTGTGGATTCCTGCTGTCTTTACCAGTCCAGTAACTGTGGCCTTTTTTAGAATTTTGAATTTTGTTTTATATTCTTCTCCCATTTTATCTAGAACCATCTATTGTGTCCTGGTCAGAATGGTCTGTAGTGGTAACTAGGCACCATCTACTTCTTCTGCTCTCAGGATAGATGAGGCCATGATTCTTTGGGTTATTAGTCCTATAGACTAGTTTCTTCTTTGAAGCTTTGTTTTCATGCTTTCTCTGTTGCTCCAGATGAGTATGGGCCAACAGTTATGTCTTAGATGGCTGCTCTAAGTTTTTAAGTCCCGGATGTTACTCATCAAACTAGGATGTAAACCATTATATTCATAGACTATATTATGCCAATTGACCAAGCTGGATCACAACGCTATGGTCCTAAGCCTTCAAACCAGTAAGCCAATCCCGTGAGGTCAATGGCAACATTTTGAAAAAACTAGAGTGATGGATGGTTTTCTTACAAAATATAAACAACCAAAATTGACTCAAGAAAAAGTACAAAACTCGAAGAGACCAAATGCCATAAAAGAAATGGGAAAGGGCTCAAAAGACCTACTATTTAAAAAATTATTAGGTCCAGATGGGTTCAGAGCTAAATTCCAGCTAATCTTTAAAACTAAACAAGCAAATTAGGTAATTCAAATGTAATCTATACCTTTCTAGAATATGTTGTTTTTAGATACTGTTGAGTCACCTCTGACTCATGGAAACCCTATGTACAACAGAACAAAACACTGCCCAGTCTTGTGCTAGCTTCACAATCCTTGCTATATCTGAGCCCATCATGGCAGCCACGGTGTCAATGCATCTCGTTGAGGGCCTTCCCCTTTTTCACGAACCCCCTACTTTACGAAGCATGATATTCTTCTCTAGGGAATGGTACCTTCTGACCACATGACCAAAGTAGGTGAGAGGAAGTCTGGCCATTCTCACAGCATTCTGGCTGTACTTCTCCCAGGATAGATTTGTTTGTTTTTCCTGTAGTCCATGGTACTTTGAGTACTCTTCACCAACATCACAACTCAAAAGCATCAATTCTTCTTTGGTCTTCCTTATTCAATGTCCAGCTTTCACATACATATGAGGCAACTGAAAACACCATGGTTTGGATTAGGCATACCTCAGTCCTCAAAGAGATATCTTTGCTCTTCAGCACTGTAAAGAGGTCTTTTGCAGCAGATTTGCCCTGTGCAGTATGCTGTCTGATTTCTTGATTGCTGCTTCCATTGGTGTTGGTTGTGGAACCAAGTAATATGAAATCTTTGACAACTTCAATCTTTTCTCCATTTATTGTGATGCTGCTTATTGTTGTGAGGTCCATTTGTGAGGATTTTCAGTTTCTTGATGTTGAGGTGCAATCCATACTGCAGACTGTAGTCTTTAATTTTCATAGGTAAGTGCTTCAAGTCCTCGTCACTTTCAGCAAGCACAGTTGTGTCACCTGCATATTATAGGTTGTTAAGTAGTCTTTCTCCAATCCTGATGCCATGTTCTTGTTCATATAATCCAGCTTCTTGGATTATATGCTCAGCATACAGATTTAATAAGTATGGTGAAAGCATACAACTCTGACACACTCCCTTTCTGATTTTAAACCATGCAATGTCCCTTTGTTCTATTCAAACAACAGCCTCTTGGTTGTGCACAGGTTCCTCATGAGCACAATTAAGTGTTCTGGAATTCTCATTCTTCTCAACGTTATCCATAATTTGTTATGCTCCACACAATAGAATGTCTTTGCATAGTCAATAAAACACAGATATTCATCTTTCTGGTATTCTTTGCTTTCAGTCAAGATCCATCTGACATCAGCAATGATATCTCTCGTTCCATGTCTTCTGAATCCAGCTTGCATTGGAAGTTCCCTGTCAATATATTGCTGCAACTGTTTTTTAATTATCTTCAGCAAAATTTTACTTGCATGTGATATTAATGATATTGTTTTAGAATTTCCATATTCTGTGAGATCACTTTTCTTTGGAATGGGTACATAATATCGGGGGAGGGGGAGAAGTCTTTAGTATCTGCTGGAGTTCCAGTTAAGATGTTTTTGACTTCTAGTAGTGGAATACCAACCCAAAATGGAATAAGAAATAAAGGAATTTATTATCTTATATAACTTTTAATAGAGACAGGCTGAAGGGTTGATTGATTCAGGGGCTCAGGAATATCATATGGTATACAGCTTCCTTCATTTCTCTACTCTGCTACTTATTCCATTAGTTTTATCCTAAAGTTAGTTCCCCTCATTGTCATAATATAGCTAACAGCAGCAACTGGGCATCATGCATATTTGTCCATGTGCAGGATGAGAAGGCAAGTGGCTTCTTTCCTCATACAACTTCAGCAAACTTCAGGTGAGACAACTCACATCTCATTGGCCCAAATAAGCTTAGGACTGCCCATTTTTGAAACAATCACAGGTAAGGAGCATTGTTGGCTTTGATGAACCAAGGGACTGTTAGAGAGCCAATCATAATGTCCACTTCAGTTCCCAACCTCGTCTCCCTAGTTGGTCAGTGGGGAAATCCAAGACTAACCCTCCTGGAATTCCCAACAGAAATAAAAGTCATCACCAATAGAAAAATTAACCTTCTGGCAAGGGAGATGATTTTATTTTTGACTACAGCTTATCTTGATTAGTCATTTGTTTTGCAAAAAGACTTTTGTTTTTAATTTTTAAATTAAATTTAGAATGGTAACTGTGAAAAAAGTTGACATCAGGGATGATTGAGATGAACAGAGAATTCATTCAAATTCTCTGTCATGACTGTGGCCAGTTGCCATTCTACTATACTTAAGTCTCAGGCTATTGCTATTGACAAGTTTCTGAGGTGAATTAAAAGTCTCTACACATCCCCATTTTAATTGATTTGCTTCAAGTTTTTGGCTGAATGTAACCTTAGAGAAATAATGCTACAATAGTGATCTTTATATCTTTCTTTTGCTACATGATTACTTCTTGTAGCTATATTGATCATTTCTTTTACTAATACAAAATATAATGAACACTACATATTGAAATTTTAAATTGAATTCACAAAATTTGCCTCAGTAGCTCCTGAAATCATTCCTAAGTAACAGCACAATGTGTACATAACTGACTCCAAAGCATGGCCCTGAATCAACCATATGGAACAACTTTTTAAATGGAAGGGCAAGGGTTTGTGTGTGCATAACTCAAAGAGTCAACTTTTGCCCATCAACTTTAAATGGTGATAGTGCAAAATCAAGAAGTTAGTCATAAAAGCCTATGAATAAGGAGTGAACAAGTAAATACAGGATGAAATTTTCAGCCTCATAAATACTTTCAGTGTAGAAAAATTACTGAAACAACTAGTAATACCTGATCTATATTCTCAGTGGAGTTGTTGAAAGAATATGTTCCAAATTAGGTCTCAGAAGGTTTTCTCATTGTACATACACTCTTTGGAAATATATACATCAAAAGGTGAAAACTTTTATAAAGCTGACGAAAATGAAAAGCAATTCTAGTAAAAGAGCCCATCATTCGTTCATTATTGGTTATAAAACATGGTTTTATCTTTGCAATCACAAGAAGTACTATAAGGGATAATATGCTGCAGAGAAATGGAATCAATGTTTCACTAAATCAGAAATACCCTGATGAGATTGGTTTTGTACTATATGCTGAAGTCCCAACAGAAAAAGAGACACAGAGAGAAAAGTAATTTTAATAAGATCACCTTTAGGCTTAGAAGATTCCAGTAAATGTGAATTAAAATTGGACAAAACAATCCCAGTTAGACAATTTGCCAATCCATATCCATAAATTTAGTGCCTGGCACATAGTAGACACTCAGTAAATACATATTTAATGGAGTTTTCAAAATGTGTATTTTGGCCCAAAGTAAGTAAACCATCAATAATATTGTGTGACATATTTACATTTAAGCTAGGTGGGCCACTTCTACATAAGCATCTTTCTCAGAGACCACAAAAGGAAAGCAGCTCAGGTCGATCAGTTACAAGGGGGCCATATTGTTAACGTCAACTTTTTTCACTGTTACACAGAAGCATTTAATTTAATTGGCTACCCTCAGCACCAAATCTCCACTCTAAGAAATACAAAACCCAAAACAAAAATCACTGTCATTGAGTCGATTCTGACTCATTGTGACCCCCACTAGGTTTCCAAGACTGTAAATCTTTGTAGAGAAGACCACCTCATCTTTCTTCTGTGGAGCAGCTGGCGGGTTTGAACCATTGAACTTTTTGGTTAGCAGCCAAATGCCTTAACCACTATACCATCAGAGCTCCTTCTAAAAAATATAGCTGGGACCAAGGAAAGAAGCAAGAATGGCCTCTGAAGCTTCTGGAGTAATGTGGGCAGGTTATACCCTTTACCATAGATGAACTCTTGAAGCCCCACATCAAAGCTTATTCAATTTAATTCAGCACAGTACTTAAATACTTTTATCTGGTTTCTATGCCAATAGGTTAGTGCAAAAAGAGAGAGTCACCACCAGCAGCATCAGCCCAAAGCTGATTCCTATGAGGTGAAAGTCAGACATGCTGCCACTATCCAACCTTTTCACTAATTCTGACACCAGTTGTTCCTCCCACAGCAGGTACTACTTCTCTACTGAATTTGATAATTCATTGCAATGGCCACACAGAACTCACAGACAATACTCAGCATTATGGGGCTTATCAGGGACATAACAGGTTACAATTCAGGTTTAGGAACACTCAGTGTACAATTTTTCCATAAAGAGAGCTTCCCTTTCTCCATGCTTTTGGCTTCTCAGCCTGGACTCTGCCCTGCTCAGACAAATGTTACAAAGCTCTTTCAGTTTTGCTGATAGATGCTTTCCCCTCCCACTTTACCAGCAAACTTCCTGCACAAAGGCATTCAGCTTTCTTGCTCTGTGGTCCAGCAAGCCTGCCACTCTGTCTCATGCTGCTCTCTTGGTTCTGCTGCCTGGCTACCAACATCTCAGCACAGGGATCTAGGACCAAAGGATGTGCTCCTCTCCTGGCTATTCTCTGCCTTGATGGTAATGAGATCCTCCTTTCCGCCTTTGGGAGGGCTCATTTTAAGGCCAGCAGAATGATGAAACTGACCTTTCCACATTAGGGTTCCATACACCTTATTTCCATGGTCCCACCTCCACAAGGGTGCCATGTACCTTATTTACATTACTAACAATTTATCCAATCCCCTTGGTAGGCCACAAAGCACCTCACATTTACATAGTTCCACCCAGTCATCTGGTGGGAGCTGCAAAGGCCATGGGTAGAGGAACCATATTAAGTAATTCATTGCACTGTACTTAGAAATATGTTGCGGTGATTCTGGAAGCTATTCCACCAGTATTTCACATACGAGCAGGGTCATCCATGGTTGTTCAGGTTACCTAGCGCCGCTCTGACAAGAATATATACCACAAATGGGATGGCTGAACAAACAGGAGTTTATCCTACATTTGGAGGCTTTAATTCCAAGTTCAAAGTGCCAAGCTCTAGGGGCTGGGGGAAAGCCCCTCAGACTTGGACTTCAGCTCGGGCTTCAGTTCCTGGCCCACTGAAGATAGAGGATTTTCTTCACTCAGACAGGTGCTGGCTGCTGAGGCTGCCAAACCCAAGGTTGACAAGTAAAAAGGCATAGTCCTGATGTTACCAAACCACATGGCAGGTCCTTAATTCAAGTTCCTTGTAAGTCCCAAAGTCAGCAGAGAATGGCACGCTGCTGAACAACACAGCTACATGCAGAGTCCAAGTGAGCCATAAGCTAGAGACCATTCCCCAAGGCTTCTGCTTATATACATAATGCAGACCACATTCCCTAAGGCAGCTCTCAACTGCTCACAGTAGATTCCACCATGGAGTTGATTACCAGTCTCATCATGTGGAATACTACATCCAGCTGCCCAGCCACTCAACCAGGCCCAGCCAAGTTGACACACAAACTAAACTACCACAATGGTGGACAGGTTTCAGTGAAGCTTCCAAACTAAGACAGACTAGGAAGAAAAGCCTGGCTATCTACTTTGAAAATTAGCTGGTGAAAACCCTGTGGATCACAATGGAGTACTGTCCTATAGTGCTGGCAGATAGGGCCCTTGGTTGGAAGGCACTCACAATACAGTGGCCACAGCAATGGACTTGAGTACACCAACTATGATGAAGACGGCACAGCACTGGGCAAAGTTTTGTTCTGCTCATGGGGTCACAGTGAGTTGAAGCCAGCTTAATGGCCACTAAGGATATAAAATATTAACTTCCTGGGGTAGAATTTTAAAGAAATCATGAGACAAGAAAGTACCCTTGGGAACTTTGAGGTTGTCTTATCTCAGTGTTTCTTCCTCCCTCTCTTCTTGATTCCTCCTATAATTGTTTAAATTTCTGTCTTCTTTTTAGGGTAGGCACTTACTATGTCTCATTAATATTTACATTCCTTTTCCTTCAAAATCTTTTTAAAAACCTTGCACAGCATTGTTGTTGCTGTCAGCTGCCTTTTAGTCAGTCTCCAACTCATGGGGATCCCTGCACAGGACAGGACCATCATGATCCATGGAGTTTTCAGTGGTAGATTTTCAGAGTTGGATTGCCTGGCCTTTCTTCCTAATCTGTCCAGTCTGAAGCTTCTCTATAACATGATCAGTATCACTTCAACACCCAGACCTCCAATGACAATGCTTGAGGTACACTGGTCATGAATCCAACCCAGGTCTCCTGGATGGAAGATGAGAATTCTACCACTCAGCCACCACTGTGCCCCTTACACACTGTAGGCAATACATGATTGTTAAACCATGAATCAGAAACAGACAATTAGAAGAGCTGAAGTCCTGTTGGCAGCAGTAAGAAGTCACATGTGGCAGTTGACAGTTTAGGAAGAAATTAAAATTGATGAACAGATGTAAGAGAAAATCTAGTCCTCTGTGTTGTTTCAATATAGGGTCAGAGTCCCATTCATCTCAATAGTGCCTGAGCAGCAACATGATACAGAAGGACCCAGTACTTGAAACTCAGAGTGACACCCTGAATCACCAGAAAGACTTAAATGACGACTCACATGACCAGTCCACAGATAGACAGGAAAAAATGAGGTGTAATTTTTACCTATCAAATTCCTAAAGATGTTTTCTTCAGCTAGAACTCAGTGGTATTAAAATGGATATGCTTACAAACTATTGGAAAGTATGTGAGCAGTTCAAGAAAACAAAAGTTTAAGAAAATAATGAGAAAAACAAAGATTACAAAAGATGTTCATTGCAGCATTAACATACACTGCGAAAAATTTGAAATAACAATCCAAAGACAGTGAGATAATGAAATATTTTAACAAATTATTTACAAGCATTAGCATATTGCTCCATAATATAAACATATACGTATGTATAAAAGGGGGAAGGTGAGTATGAAACAATACACACTAACATATTAACAGTGAGTGACAGAGTCACAGGAGCCCCCATGTTACAGTGGTTAAAATGCTCAGCTGCTAACCAAAAGGTAGGTGGTTCCAACCCACCAGCCACTGTGCAGGAGAAAGATGTGGCAGTTGGCTTCCATAATGATTTATAGCCTTGGAAACCCAATGCAGCAGTTATACTCTGTTTTATAGGGTCATTCAATGGCAATGGGTTTTAGTTTGGTAGGATCACAGGTGGTCTTTATTGTGTCTTTTAATTTTGTCCAAATTTTCACCAATGGATGTGATTTCTTTCTTTTATCTCATGTAGTTTTTTTCTTTTAATCATTGCTTTCCAATCATATATTGCTTTTTTTTTTTTTTAAATTAAAAAAAATTATCTTCTTGTGTTTTTGGAGAAAATTTATATAGCAAATTAGGTTCTCATTTAACAATTTCTATACATATTATTCAGGAGCTCTGGTGGAGTGGTACCTAAGGCATTTGACTGCAAAGCAGAACGTTGGTGTATTCAGTGATATTGGTTATACCTTTCACATAGTGCCAGAATTCTCATTAATTCCATTCTCGTTCTATTTCCATTAATCTAGCTTTCTAGTCCCCCCTTACCTTCTCATCTTTGGTCAAGGGTAAATGTCCACTATTAGGTTTCATTGAGGTGATTGCCTAAAGAACCACAGTATTCATGTTGTTGTTGTCATTGTTATGTGCCGTAGAGTTGGACCCAACTCATAGCGACCCCTCCTTGGGTTTCCGAGGCAGTATCACTATGGAAGTAGATTGCCCCATCTTCCTTCTGAGGAGTGGCTGGTGGGTTTGAACTGCTAGCCTTCTGGTTAGCAATCAAGTGCCTTAGGCACTATGCTACCGGAGCTCCTACAGTACTCATGGGTGATATTATTTATTTTCTGAGCCACTCTGTCTTTTGGCTGATAGACCATGGGAGTAGTTTGAGGTTCCAAGTTTAAAGGGCATCTTAGTTCTCTAGTGCTGCTATATATACAGATATACCACAAATGGGTGGCTTTATAAACAAGAATTTATTCTCTTATAGTTTAGAAGGCTAGAAGTTCAAATTTAGAGTGCTAGCTCTAGGGGCTTGGTGAAGGCCCCTCAACTTTGGACTTTAGCTCTGCCTCTTACTCCAGGCTCACTAGAGCTGGAGGACTCTCCTGATGCAGCTGCTGGCTGCTGAAGCTGATGGACCCAAGGTCAGCAGGTAAAATGCCATAATCCCAACACTGTCAGGCAGGCAACATGGCAGGTCCCTGGTTCAAGTCCAGGAACCAGAGATGAAGACTCGACCAAATGCAGGATTCAAATGTGTTAAAAGCTAGAGACCTTCCTCAAAGTTTGTCCTTATATACTAGAAGCAGGCCACACCCTGAAAGCAACTACTGAGCTGCTCGCAGCTGATTCCACCATGCAGGTGATTACAATCTCATCATGGGGAATAACTACATCTACCTGCCAAGCACTCAAAACTATGGCCTAGCCAAAGTGATACACAACCTTTACCACAAAGGGTATCCCAGGGCTATAGACTCAGGGGTTCCTCTCGTCTCTACTGGTCCAGTAAGTCTGGCCTTTTTTAGGGATTTGAGTTTTGTTCTACATTTTTCTCCCATTCTATCCACAACCATCTATTGCAACCCTGCTCAGAATGCTTGATAGTGGTAGCTGGGCACCATCTAGTTCTTCTGGTTGCAAGGTAAGTGAGGTTGTGGTTCATGTGGGGTATTAATCCTGGAGAGTAGTTTCTTTTTGAGTCTTTGGTAGGATATATTTTAATTTTATAATTAGAAACAAGGGATTTGTGCATGTGTGGGTGTGTATGCATGCACACACATACACACTCGGGGTACTCTTTAGTATTTGGAAAATTCATTTGCGTAGAGAAACCCATTGTTTGACAATATTATATTAGACACTTAGAGAATGCCCACTATGTGTCAGACATGTGTTAGGTCTTACATATTCAAAGATTAAAAAATATTGACCTTGCTTTCATTGAGTTTAGAGTCTATAATGTTCTTACTATTACATCTATTGAACATTGTCAGAGCTAGGCATTTCACTTGGCTTATCTCATTTAATCTGCACAATAATTTTGTGGAGTAGATATTATTCTCCTCTCATGTAGAGGGGAGCTGAGGCTTGGAAAGTTCAAGTGACTTGCTCTAGATCCCAGTGAAGGAGAGCTTCAAACCCAGACAGACCAGCTCTGGACACACTTACCAAGGCTGTCCCAAGCAACTATAATTAAAGTGATATGTAGTAAGATAAAAGTAAACACAGAGTGTTACAAAGTACTTAGAAAGTGGATCTAATCAATAGTGGGTGAAAGATAGGATAGAGAAGGCTTCCTGGAGGAGGTGATATCTTCATAGAGCAGAGCATGAATAAGACATGGGGCTAGGATAGGTGCTCAAGAATGTTCAAGGCAGAAGCAGCCATTATGTGCCTCTGCTCAGAGGCCCAAGAAACTGTGTCACCCTCAGGAAATGCATGTGATTCAATATATCTGGAGCAGGGTGTGAGGGGGTGTGATAACTGCGGGAGCTGGACGCAAGGTAAGGCCTCATCACAAAGAGCCATATTTGTCTCAGCCAATAATATTGTGCAAAATGAAAATCTTCCCACCAGTTTTGTATTGGTGGGTAAGAAAAAGGGTTAAGCAGGCTCTAAAAATACCAGCCCCATTTGACTGATTACTGCCATGGTAACCCAGCAGCAGCCACACTTGTCAGGGCCTCTTCTTTGTACACAATAATAAATAGTGATAAAGTTACCCAAAAGCTTTATATTTTTGTTATCAGCTAAAATTCTGTTTTTAGCTATCCTGAGGATGTCTTCAAATCACAGTTAAAAATAAAAAAGAAAGTATATTTTAAATAATGTACTAGAAATACTTTATGCATAACCCCAAACCAAACCAAACCTACTGCCATCAAGTCAATTCCAATTCATAGTGACCCCCACTGGGTTTCTGAGGCAGTAAATCTTTATGGAAGTAGATTGCCCAGTCTTGCTTCCACGGAGTGGCTGATGGGCTTGAACCACCAACCTTCTGGTTAGCAGTCAGATACCTTAGGCACTGTGCTACCAGAGCTCTACTTTATGCATATGCTTTAAAAATTCCAAACCGTTAACATTCCAGGCACTGAAAAGGCCAAACCCCTGATCAAAGCAGAGAGTTCTGGAAGGGCTTTCTCCCTTCTAAGAAGAAGCACTGGACAGAAAGTAAACAATGACACTGCATTTTGCACTTTCACAAAGCATCAGCCCCATTATCTGTAGTGAGTTCTGTGGCGGTGACTAATAACCTTCCTACCCACCCTCCCTTTCACTTTTAACTAGTGGAAAGAGGAGCTGAGTTTCAAATCACTACTGAGTGACAGCTGTGATGGGTGGGATTTTATTTCTAAAACAATCCACAAATATTTAGATTTGATACTGTTCTCAAAGCCACTCGCAGTTCTTCAATGCTTCTTCAATGAGAACAGTTCCTTAGAGTAACTGAAAACGCCTCAGCTTTGAAGGGAAACAGGACTGGGTTTATATCTCCATTCCCACTCCTTCTAGCAGCTTGGTCTTGGAGTTACCTTAACTCCAGGAGCTCAGTGTCTTGTTTTGCAAAACGAGATGCATGTTCCCTTCCTTGTAGTATTCTTGACGGGATTGGAAATAAAGAGGTAAAAGCAATAAACCAAACTCATGCCATAGAGTTGATTTCGACTCATAGCGACCTCTCCCTTGGGTTTCCGAGGTGGTATCACTAAGGAAGTAGATTGTTCAACCTTCCTTCCAAAGAGTTAGCCACATATTATGTGTTGGACATTTGGTCACTTTTAAAATTTATTTAGGTCACAAACTCAAATGATAACTAAAATGATAAAATATTGTGTAGTGGCCCAGGCAAAAAGTTTGCAACCTCTGATTTACAGACCATATTCTATCAATGCTAAGACATAGATTTTCCACATTTTAACATCTCTGAAACTGGAGGGGAAACAAACAAACAAATTCACTGCCATCGAGTCAGATCCAAATGGCTGGTGGGTTTGAACCATCAACCTTCTGGAAACTGGGATATGTCTCAAAATGTATGATGTGTCATAGGTAATTGGCAGTGATTTTTCTTCCTTAGTAGATCTACAATAATGGAAGGTCTTACAATTGAAGACATCCTAGATTAGATGAAATGGCGTAGCCCCTTTTAAAATATGGAACATTTTACTTTGGTTACTGGCCAGTGGATAAAGGGAGCCAAATCCTATTTCTACCCATATTCTCTGACAGAAAAGATAAGATTCATGGGAAGTACCCATCTTGTCTTCCTGAGCTGTTGCAACCTGGCAACACACCTGTTCCTGAGAGAACACACATCAGACTCATCCACCTACTCCTCATGTGTGATCCATACCATCTGGCACCACTTTCCCTTATCTTCTCAACCACCTTCTCCCCGCTACAGGTGCTCCTGCTAACACAAAATAACAAATTCTAATTTTGAAGTTTCAAAGCTGTTTCTAAAATGGAATCAGGCAAGAATGGAATGAATGTCATTTCCAGGCTTGTAGAAACATGCTGATCACAGCTGCAAGGCTTACTGTTGGAGGAGGAAGTTGGAAGATGTTCATGCAAACACACACACACACACACACACACACATCCCTCTCTCATACTAGGCAGCGAGAGCGCTAAGGGAATGTGGGTGGTTGGGAACCTAAAGTTGCTGGTGTTTCCTGCTTGGCGATAGGAGGCACACATATACATTTACTCTTATAGGTGATAGAATCAGATTATAAAGTGGGTTAGTAGGCCCTTGCCTGGAGGTTCCAATCTACATGGGCCACAAAATATTATTAGTATAAATAAGAAACATGACACAAGCTAACTCAGGCTTTTGTAACTGACTTTACATAGCAGCTGAAACACAAGTTGGTTCTGCTTCTGCTGAAGGCGACAGTGACCTCTAGGAGAAATAGTTTAAAAAATATTTCTGGCAGGCTAAACTTATTTCAAAGGAGTATTTTAATAGTGCTCATAAGCAAGTTACATGGTGCAGTTATGGGATGGACCAGCAATCCTAAAATCACTTGCTGGAAATTAACACATATGGTCAGTAAGTTAAACAACTAAGAGTTGCAACAGACCTGAGATTTTAACCTCCTTGCAAGCTAACAAGCTTGCCTGCCACTGTTGCAGATCTCCTGAGTCAGACAGTCCAGAGCAAAAGGCAATCAGTGCCTTGCTTGCAAGATGTGTGGAAATGTGAGAGACTCGTGTTGTGGGTTTTGTTAGGTGTTGTCAAGTTGATTTCATATGAAAGAGTAGAACATCCCCATAGGGTTTCCTAGCTATAATCTTTGTGGTGTTAGATTACCAGGTCTGTCTCCTGCGGAGCAGCTGGTAGGTTCGAACTGACAACCTTTCAATTAGCAGCGAAGCAATTAACCTTTGCGCCACCACAGCTCCTTGAGAGACTAAAAGACAGCCATTATGTCTCTCCAAAATGACATAATATGTCATATGCACACTACATATTGGAATATAATGTAATAGTTCCCACCCCACTTAAACAAATATATATTGAAAGGATATCCAGGGGAAGAGACACAGATATTAGACAAGCTAGAAAGTTCACACAGTGCAGTTCTAGCCTGGAGCAGTGCAAGTTTAATCTTCTCATGGACATGAACTTGAAAGAAAAGACCAATTCATGGAGAAGGAGACAGGACAAAGTAAATGAAGAGTAGTTTTATTTTCCTCTTTATTCAAACACTTATGTATTTCTAAATTCAGAGAGAAGAATAGAACTGCTATTTAAAAATTGTTGGCAAAATATTGCCCTTAAGGCAATCTAAGGGTCAAAGTTTAGGAACAGAGAGCTAATTTTTTTCATCTTTCTGCATAGCTGGCTTTTCCTTTCTTTTGGATAAATCCAGCTTCTTATCTTCATACTTAAAGGTCTTGAATTAGAACATAAAGAAAGCTACCCAATTTGGGATGCATGGAACTTGAATCATTTAAAATTTATGCATTGAGTTGATTGGAACAGTTTGGAGAATTTTAGTATGCAATTCATTGATAACTTGATTTTCTAAATTCCAAATTCTAAGCATTTTCTCTTTTTCCTAGAACAAATACATTTGATTACAGTCTTTTACATAACAACCATTTTCTTAATAACTTCCATTAGCTGACAGTCTAATGCTATTTTAGAGGAACATTGCTATAATATAGAACACTGATGTAATAATATTTTTATTGTATTAAAATAATAATACTATAATGACATATATAGTAACAACAGTAATTAATGTATATTAATGTATAATTGATATTATTCTTTATAATAAAATTAACTTATCTGCAGATCTTAATAAATTTCTCCAATTCTCCCACAAATGTCCTCTTTTTTGCTCCAAAATTAAATTCAAGATGCCATATTGCATGCACATAGTTTTTATGTATTCTTAGTCTCTAGAACAATTCCTCAGTCTTTATTTTCCATGACCTTGATACTTTCAATGAGTGCTTCAGTTTGGGTTCATGTGATGTTTTCTCATGATGATGCAGTTTTGGCAAGAAGACTACAGAAGTGATACTGTGTCTTCCTCAGGGTATCATATCCAGAAGTACATCATGTCAGTATGTCTTATTTTTGGTGATGCTGATTTTGGTTAAGGTAGTGTCTGCCAGGTTTCTCCATGGTAAGTCACAATTTCTTTCATTAGAATCTTGGGGGGGGGGGTTCCCTGGAGATTATGCAAATATCCTTCTTCATAGTTTTCTCCACAATTGTAGTATCTGTTGTTGCTACTTTGTAATAATCATTACTGTGGGTTTGCCAGAGTGTTTTTCTATTTTCATCATTTCTCTTATATTTATTAATTGGAAATGTGCTTTAATTATTTATTTACATTACTACAGACTCATGGATCTTTATTTTATTCTATGGGTTGTGTGATAGTTAAGATTATATGTCGATTTGGCTGGGCCATGATGCTAAGTGGTTTAACCGTTACAATGTAGTTATCCCCCATGATGAGATCTGATATAATGTAATCACTTTCGTGATGAAATTTGCTATGAACAGCCAATTAGGTGAAAAGGAGCTTCCTTCAGGGTGTGGCCGGCTTCTAATATATATGGAAAAGCTCTGGAAAGGTGTCTGGCCTTTTGCTGGGGATCCTGAATTTGGCTCATCATCATCTGGATTTGAACCAGTGGCCTGCCATATTGCCTGCTGGTCTTGGGATTATTACCTTTGCAGTCTGTGAACCAGCAGCCTGCCATTTTACCTGCAAATTTTGGATTCATCAGCCTCTGAAGCCAACAGCCTGCTATATTGCCTGCTGAACTTGGGTTTGTCTGCCCCTGCAGCTGCATGGGTTAGAAGAGGACTCCAGCTTGATGTTTGAACCATAGACTTGGGACTTACCAGCCCCTACAACTGCATGACCATTTCCTTGAGATAAATCTCTCTCACTGTCTCTCTCTCTAGGCTTCACTGGTTTTGCTTCTCTAGTGCACCCAGCCTAAGACAAGTTGTAAGCCATTGTTGTTTTTAGGTACTGTTGAGTCAGCTCTGACTCACAGTGACCCTGTGTACAACAGAACGAGACACTGCCTAGTCATGTGCCATCCTTGCAATCCTTGCTATACTTGAGCCCATCGTTGTAGCCATTGTGTAAATCCATCTTGTTGAGAGTCGTCCCCTTTTTGGCAGAGCCTCCACTTTACCAAGCATGATATCCTTCTCCAGAGGATGGTCCTTTCTGACAACATGACCAAAGTAGGTGAGATGAAGTCTGACCATTCTGGCTTCTAAGGAACATTCTGGCTGCACTTCTTCCAAGACAGATTTGTTCATTCTTCTGGCAGTCCATGGTACTTTCAACATTCTTTACCAGCACTACAACTGAAAAGCATCAATGTAAGCCAATACAGCCATTAAGCATTTTCTTGCTCAATTTGTCCCATATTTGTCCTGTGGGAGCTCCTTCAAATTGACCCCTGTATTCTTTTGACAAGCTCCATCATGTTTATTTTAGTATGTTCTTATTTTCTGCCACTTCACAACATTCCTGGCTCATCTTGTACTTTCCTTAGTCCAGTTCTGTAATGAGTTATTTATCTAAAGAGTTCTGTTCCTTTGATCAGTAAATGATATTTAGAGACAAAGATCTGAGTATTGTTGTACTCATCATTACTGGGTATCATTGCTTCTAGGCCCTCTCAGCAACAGAGCTAGGAAATATATATAT
>NW_006921632.1:6595155-6602762 GCF_000298275.1 Orycteropus afer afer
TATAGCAGGGATCATGAAGCTGGTGAGGGATCGGGCAGTGTTTCGTTCTGCTGTGCATGGGGTCGCTATGAGTCAGAAATGACTCGACGGCACTTAACAACAACAACAACAGCAGAATGTGCAGGCAGCTTTTTGTCAGGGAACCTGGCAAAGGGAGAGAGAAGTGAGAAGAAAAAGGAATTGAGTTTGAATAGGGGTGAGATGTCAAAGTCTTTCTTGGTTTTAAAGGCAATGAAGGAAAGAAGGGGAATAACTCTGGAGGGAAGTTCTTAAGAAAAGCAAAGTGTATTGTCATTTCTAGGTTAGAGTGTTTGGAAGCTAGATACAAAACACCAAGTTATGAAAGCAATTGAGTAATGTCTAAACTGAGAAATAATAGCTGGGGAGTTGTTTCCACCAACTGAGAGCACAAATTTTTTATTTTCCCCTATACATTGAAAAGACTGGGGATAGTCAAAGGGATTGTTAAATTAATGGAATCTTCCACTGAATTTCACTAGGGCAGATTCTCAGCAACCCCAATTCCAATGGAATGTTACTAAACCTGGAGTTATAAGGAGAGTGGAAAAGGAAATAGGTGGGGGTGAGAAAGAGGTGCTAGTTTTGTAAAACTTCATGGGGTAAGGGAATGATTCCTAAGACTGTCAAATGGTGAAAACAGCTCTGGAAACACAGAGAGAAGCATCCGAAGTTTACCTCTGTGGGAGAAAGATGTGGCAATCTGCTTCCACAGACTTAAAACCTTGGAAACCCTGACGCAATTCTGCTCTGTTTTACAGGGTGTGAGTTGGAATCAGCTTGACAGCAATGGGTTTGGTTTTGATTTCAATCAGCAGTACCAAAATCTAGCCCATAGAGTAGGCACATCTGAATGATGAATAAGTTTGTGTAATAAAAGATATGCTTCCTTCTTAAAGTAGAGGCCTTCAATGAGGTGGATTGACACGGTGGCTGTGATGATGGGTTCAAGTATAGCAGGGATCATGGAGCTGGCGCGGGATTGGGCAGTGTTTCATTCTGCTGTGCATGGGGTCGCTATGAGTCGGAAATGACTCGATGGCACCTAACAACAACAGATGTGAATCAAACATTGGCTTTGTCATTAAGACGTTTCAAATCCAGTAGAGAAGACATGATATTTTTAAAAGTCAACACAGCAATGAAATATTAATAACTTACATGGGACATTACACGTACTGGCTCATTTAATTCTCATTCTATCATCAACCCCATTTTATATCTTAAATCCAAACTTAAACCAAAGTAAACTCACTGTCACTAAGTAGATTCCAACTCATGGAGACCTTTTAGAACAGAGTAGAACTGTCACATAGGGTTTCCAAAGCTGTAAATCTTTATGAAAGCAGACTGTCTCATCTTTCTCCCATGGAACAGCTGGTTGGTTTGAACCGCTGACCTTTTGATTATGGGTTGAATGCTTTGCCCACTATGCAAACTTACCAAGGAGGAAATCAAGCATTCTTTCCAATGTTCTATTGCTGGTAAGCAGCAAAACAAGAATTCAAATCTTTGTCTTTTGATTCCAGAGTTTAAGCACTCAACCATCATGCAATAATACAATTCAGTCCTTTTAAGTACCTCCAGAGAAGTCAGTCTCTTAAATATGAAAACAGCTTAATGATACATAATCTGCACTAGGAAAATCATCCCTAGATCAAGGTCACTTAGGACATACACCCCTCTTAGTCAAGAAGGGCTTTGTTTTGTTTTTGCTCAAGATATTCAGCAAGTAAACATATCTTGGTACATTTAGGGCAAGCCATATAACCATGTTAAAAAATAGTGAAGTTCTACTTGCCTTATTTCTTTTCCTGCCCTCTGTTTATCTATTGTATTTTGGATACATTTTCTTTTCTGCACACAACTGACTAGGGGTTAATTGGTATGTCTTTTTTCAAATATGTGAAACATTTTTGTCTGTCTTCTGAGATAACTGAAGTCTCCATTGTGAAGAGAACCTTGAGTGTTTCAATCTTGGTTATATTTTCTATGTGGGTCAAGATGGAGACAGTATATCATTTCATTCCACTGATTAAATGAAGAGAGATATTTTGGGTACAGATATTAATGCATTAAATAGAGTTGAAAATGACAACATATTTTGTTGTCTCTGAGACTTTGATACAGTTTTTGGCAGCTCAAGATGCCAGGGGCATAAGAGACTAGATAATGTAGGTCAAGAATCCTTCGGCTTTCAAACACACATTTTAACCAGAAACATAAACAAATGATCTTGAAACGTTTCCCTGTAGTTATTTCAAATGCATTACAGATTTGTTTCAAAATCTGTGCCTTGTTGCATTGTATATTTACAGTGTTGTAAGATGTTAGATTTCAATCAGCATGGTGATGTAGTGAAAGCAAAATCGTGTCATTCTTTCTCAGAAAGCATCAATGCATTATTGAGAATTTGGATTACTCCATAAGCAAATTCCTTATTAGTATGCTGCAACATCTGCAAGGTGGTCTTTTAATCCTATGAATTTATTCAGAGGGTAACAATCAGAAACAGAATGTATGTTTTCTTTTCAATCTGGGAGTTTCAAACATTCTGGCAGAATGAGTATTGGCCAGTTTTTTGTAACAAGAGCAGTAACTTCAATGCACATACATGCCACCACACATATGATACATACATACACAATCCATGCCACATATAGTCCCTCCCACCAAACATTCATGCACATGCTATGCACACACAAAAACCACCTATACATACTACATACACACATACCACACACACAGTGACCACAAACACAGCTTATCACACATGCACACAAATGCCATACTGCATATACTCCCTCCCCACCAAGAACACATGCATGTACTATACATACACACCACACCTATCACACACACCACACCTATCACACAAACACACACACACTGCTTTTACATCAAACACACATACATACACTACACACAGAAACCACACCACACAGTACACATACTACATACACACATACCATATACAAACATACCACATGCACAATATATCACATATACATTCTCTTTCTACTAAACAAACATATACACATTATGCCCCAAAGCAATACCACACCATGGCATATCACACACACATACACAGACACCATATCATGCCACATACACTTCTCACACACCAAACACACACATACAAACTACAAATACATATACCACACCACACTTATCATAATGCACATGCACAAAGTCCCTTCCCTTAAGCATACATAAGTACACTACACACACACATCATACTGTGCCACACAAGCCATAGCATACACATACCCTTCCCACATCAAAAATATACAAACGTGTATACTACACCACAGACATATACATACAACACACATTCACATCCTCACATAAACACATACATGTTATCACACACACCACACATATACTGCATATATGCTGTGGTAGTTAAGTTTGTGTATCAGTTTGGCCTGGTTGAGTGGCTGGGTAGCTGGATGTAGTTATTCTTCATGGTCAGATTGGTAATTAACTCCATGGTGGAATCTGTTGAGTAGCTCAGTAGCTGCTAGCTGCTTTAGGGATGTGGTCTGCTTCCTGTAAAAATGAAGCGGCTTTGGGAATGGTCTCTAGCTTTTTGGCACGCTTAAATCCTGCATGTAGCCAAGTTGTTGTTCAACAGCCTGCCACACCCTGCCAATCTTGGGACTTTTTCTGGACTGGAATTAGTGGTCTGCCATGTTGTTTGGTAATATTGGGACTGTGCCTTTTCATTTGCTGACCTTGGGTTTGTCAGTCTCAGCAGCTAGCAGCTGCCTGAGTAAAGAGATGCCTTTAGCTTCAGTGGGCGGGAAGCAGAAGCCCAAAGTCATAGCGACCCCTCCTTGGGCTTCCGAGGCAGTATCACTACGGAAGTAAATTGCCCTATCTTCCTTTCAAGGAGCAGCTGGTGGGTTTGAACCGCCAGCCTTCTGGTTAGCAGTCAAATGCTTTAGACACTATGCTACCAGAACTCTCAGTATAATGGTAGGTAGTTATTAATACTAAAAAAAACAGAGAGAAGCCAGGGGTGAAAAAGAACCAGGGGTAAGAACGAACCAGAAATAGTTCAGAAACAGTACCCTAAAGGCACATGGAAAGATAGTCTATTGGAAATTCTCCAGACTTAAGGCATCTGTTTATTCAAGATGGTAGCCAGGTGGTAAACTGGCTCAGGAATGCAGAAGTTTTAGCAAGGGAGTCATTTGGATTGAAAAGGAGGCACAGTTTCTGAGTATGACTCAAGGCAAGGATAGTACAAAAAAACCTTTAAGGGTTGTACTGACCTTCCCTGTCGCAACAATTACAGTTAAGATAATGGTGAAATAGGGACTGAATCTATTCAAAACACTTTGTACAGTGAACCCTCAGAGTTTAGATATGCTTACTAATGTCAGTTACTGAGTGTGGCTGAAATTGATTTAAAAGCCAGGAACACACAGAATCTTCTGCAAAAATAATCAACAGTCTAAAAATGGGATTCAGGCTACTGAAAATTAGAAAGCCAAGTGTGTACACACAAGGCAAGACCATAGTCACACTACTCATCTAGGAATGTCCCAATCCATGCTTATTCTGGAACAATGAAAACCCAGGGGAGATATCATGAGATAAACTCAAGTAATAGAAAAGCTAAGAAAAGCAGATCTGATTTGAAGCAAAAGAGAGACTAATAAGCAAGGTGAGAAATTAATCTACCAGGAGCTCAGAAACTCCTTTATCTCCTCATGGTTGATGTTGTCTATCCAGGAGGCAGGCACCAAAGGGAACATCTGAGGGTGTTGCATGTATGTACGTGTGTGAATGTGTGTGTGTGTGGGAGCATAAAAAGAGACTAAAATAGCAGACATATTTGGGGGGCGTTCCTACATACTTAACAATATATCCTGTCTGCCATTTTTGTTACAATCGAATCAACTCAACATCTTTTCAAGGAAAGAACTCTCTTAGAGCTGGTAGATAACTTGCACTTCTTTGCTACCTGAACTTTTGCTACATGTATAAGAGCTGCTTTGCAGACCATGAGAAATGTTCACTTGCAATTTCAATAAAATAAGCCATTTGCACTTAGATAACAATGACTTCTGCAGTGACAAAGTTGAGTCTTTACAAATGAAGTTTCAAATCTCTAGAGTGGCTCAAACCACTGAGCTTTAATATTAATATCTCTAGGAACAAGGTAGACTTTGAGACTATATAAGTCTTGCGATTTTCACATTAAGAATGATCCCTTTTTTTGAAAACAAAACAAAACAAAACAAAAAACTCTCCTCTAAATGTTTAGAAATTGGTATAGGTATATTTTAGAAATATTTCTTATACAAGAATCTTTCTAGTGTCATTTTTTGTGTGTGTCTGTCTTTCTATACCTTAAATATTTTATTTCCCTTAAGAGTAAATCATGTTTGCAAAGGATTGCCTTGGATTTGTTGATGATTCCAACTGTAATCATTTCTATATCTGAATACATATTGAACATAAACCAGAAGTTAAATACATTTAATAAAAAATATGGCATTAATTGTTTAATATGAAGAAAACAAAATGAGATTAAGGCTATGTTTCTATCTGTTTCACAGGAAATTTTTTATTATATTTTGTAATCAGCAGTCTTTCAGAAGCTGAAGAATAATCAGGAAACCAATAAGGCATTGCTGAACTTAATTAACACGTTACTTTTTAACAATTAAATTAACTGAGTATTATATGGGTTGCAAGAATGCTTTACTAGAGTTTTTTTTTTAATTTGCAAAAAAACCTCATTTAATGGAAAATTTTATATATGAGAAAACTGATGCACAAAGAACTTAAGGGAGCTACCCAAGGTTTCATGGCTAGGAGTCCCTGGGAAGTACGAATGGTTAATACACTTGTCTGCTAATTGAAAGGCTGATGGCTCAAGTTCCACCCTGAGATGCCTCAGAAGAAAGACCTGGCAATCCATTTCCAAAAGGCGCATTGAAAACTTTATGGAGCACAGTTCTAATCTGACACATTAAGTCACCATGAGTTGGAATTGACTCAATAGCCATGGTCATGGCAAGAAAGTGACAGAAGCACCCCTAGCATCCAAGTCTACTGTTCCAAGTCATAACGGCCTTTCTATAACATGCTTCTCCTTCTGCTCTGTGCCTTGTCTTCTAGTAGGTTGCTATCATTTTAAATTAAAGAATTGCTTAATATTATTTCACCATGATGCTCGGATGCTCAAAATGGAGCTTAAAAATTTTCAGCAACCTCACTTAAAATTTGCAAGATTGAGGATTATGGAAGATATTGAAGAGCTACATGAAAAAATAAGCTTTAAGTTCTCATGTGCATGTTTTATGCAGATTACAAAGGTATAGATTTTTGGCTGCTTTCCCAACTCTGATCATATTTCCCTCAGGTATCTCATATTGCCTTCTTTCTGTTCACTTGTCCTTTAAAGTAGGTGACAATTTAGCTTTTTTCATGGCGTAGTGCCTAAGGCATTTTGACTGCTAACCAGAAGGCTGGCGGTTCAAACCCACCAGCCACTCCTTGGAAGGAAGGTTGGGCAAACTACTCCCGTAGTGATACCACCTTGGAAACCCAAGGAGGGGTCACTATGAATTGGATCCAACTCGATGGCAGTGAGTTTGATACTTAAGTTTTACTTGGAATCAGGCTGAAATTTGTTTTATAGAGAGCTTATGAATCCCACATGTGATATGAAGAGAAGGTTTTGATGGATGGTTATTTTCTTAACTTACAAACAGCTCATTCAACTTAATTACAAGGTGAGCAAACCAATATAAAAATGGGCAAAAGAGATGATCATGCATCTTACAGTACAAAAAGTAAAAATGGCCAATGAACATATTAAATATGCTTATAATAAAAGAGGCAAATATCAAAGTCATGAAATACCTATCAATCTGGTGAGAGAGAGAAAGAATTGAATGCTACTCAGTATGGTGAAGGTATGAGGAAAAAAGGCTCCTGCTGGTGCAAGTGTAAATTTGTATACTCTCCTGGGGGGCAAATTTCCATTATCTATAACATTTTAATTGCATATATCTTCTGATAGAGCAATTACATTCCATAGAATTTACAATATGGGTATACTGATGGAAGTTCACCTAGATCTATGGACATAGACAAGGTCCTTCATTAATTGCATCATTATTTGTAATGGCCAAAAACATGGAAGCAACCGATTCCCATAGTAGGGAACTAGTGAAATATAACAAAAGTGAGTCTACAAATGAAAATTGTTCTTGTTAGCTTCTGCCAAGTCATTTATTTCAGAGAAAAAAGTTCTATTAAAATTATATGAAGGCCTTATTTTTAGTTTGGATAAACTGGATCAAAACACCAAAATGCCAGGCTTAAGTATACATAGGAATACAAATTAATTAGTGTAACATTTTTATGGTGGTGTTCTTTCTTTCCCATAAGTATGTTTACACATAGCCACTTAAATAAATCAAGGTTCCATTTCAACTGACTTGTTTAGAAGTTCTTATGTAAATAAGAGAGCTCAGGAAAAAGAAAGTGGTGATTTACTACTTATTAATAGGAGCTCTGGTAGCATAGTGCCTAAGGCACTTGACTGCTAACCAGAAGCCTGG
>NW_006921632.1:6602862-6604711 GCF_000298275.1 Orycteropus afer afer
AGAGAGAGAGAGAGAGAGAGAGAGAGAGAAGGGAGAGGAAGAGAGACAAAGACAGAGAGAGAGAGGGAGAGAAGGAAAGAGAGGGTGGGGGTGAGGGGAGAGAGATACCAAAGAAGAGTTGATGCTTTTGAGTTGTGGTGTTGGTGAAGAATATTGAAATTACCATGGACTGCCAGAAGAATGAACAAATCTGTCCTGGAAGAAGTACAGCCAGAATGCTCCTTGGAAGTAAGAATGGCCAGACTTCATCTCACCTACCTTGGTCATGTTGTCAGAAGGGACCATTCCCTGTAGAAGGACATAATGCTTGGTAAAGTGGAGGGTCAGTGAAAAAGGGGAAGACCCTTAAGGAGATGGATCGACACAGTGGCTGTAACAATGGGTTCAAGTATAGCAAGTATTGTGAGGCTGGCATAGGACCAGGCAGTGTTTTGTTCAGCTGTACATAGGGTTGCTATCAGTCAGAGCCAACTCAATGGCACCTAACAACAACAACAACATACTCACACACACACATACATACACATATTTATCTATGTTCTATCAAAAACCATGATTCACATTGGTACTTCTGCTTCTAATCCAACAATACAAGGAACAGAGCAGGAACTTAATCTATATTTGTTGTCAAATATTGTTGCATTTATCTGATTTACATTTCTTTAAGAAAATATCTTAGATATCTGTGATGTTAACGGCAAGTGCCAATGATTATAAATTGCAAGCATAAAAAGACTGGCAAGTTATATTTCTACCTTGTCTCCATATTATAATAAATGTGCAAGGACAGTAAGTAATTCAGTCTTACTCATTATAATGTTTGCTTTCAATATACTCCTCAATGTTTCTGTATTACATGAAAGAAATATATTCTTTTCTCCTAAATTCTCTACAATAAACATGTATTATTTTTAAGATAAGAGAAAAGCAAAGCTATTGAAACAAGGTCATGTGTTAAAGCAGAAATCTTCATTGAGAATTATTGGGATACTCTCTCCTCATTTCTCATTCTCCTGAGGAATCCTTCAAGTTGACAGGCTCTGAATGAACTTTTAAAGCATCTATCTGAAAAGTGCCTAAGGCATTTGACTGCTAACCAGAAGGCTGGCGGTTCAAACCCACCAGCCACTCCTCAGAAGGAAGGTTGGGCAATCTACTTCTGTAGGGATAACACCTCGGAAACTCAAGGAGGGGTGACTGTGAGATGGACCTTACTTGATGGCAGTGAGAGAGAGAGAGAGAGAGACAGAGAGAGAGAGAGAAGCATATCTGCACCTACATGCAGGCCATTTACCATTGTGTAATATGGCTGATTATAGGACAGTTACTCCAATTTTTTTAATAAGGAGTCAGAATAAAGAAATAGTAATAGATAGAAGAATGTGACAGACTCAGGGACCCAGGTAAGTGTGGTAGGAGAGGTTTCCAACAGGGACACAAACTTGTCTGTCGGTTTGTCCTACCATGGTGACGTGTTGATGTGAGTTTTGAGGCTGAGCCACTGGTGTTTCAAACCAAGCGGGATGCACATGGTGCACAGGTATCAGCCCAGCTTACAGACTGAGAAAGACTAGGAAGAAGGAAGAGGTCATCCACTTCTCAAAGAATTGGCCAGGGAAAACCTTATGAATAGCAAAGAAACACTGTTTGATACATGACCACACAACTTTATGAATAGTCCGGTTAGGTTAGAAGACTCTCAAAATTGGACTGGGAAAGAGCTGCAACATCTGAGTAAACCCAGCCTTACTCCTATGGATAAGGTAAAGCTTTCGAGACCTCCATTTGCTGATGTGGCACTCAAATAGAAGAGAAACAGCTGCAGACATCCATTAATCATCGGAACAAG
>NW_006921632.1:6614646-6648993 GCF_000298275.1 Orycteropus afer afer
GGTTCAAACCCACCAGCCACTCCTTGGAAGGAAGGTTGGGCAATCTACTTCCATAGTGATACTGTCTCCGAAACCCAAGGAGGGGTTGCTATGAGTTAAGTCCAACTAGATGGCACATAACAACAACAACAATATGAGTACTAGGGAGCTGATGGGAGTGATCAAAGCATTAGGCTGCTAACCAAAAGGTCAGTGGTTCAAACCCACCAGCTGCTCCATGGGAAAAAGATGAGTCAATCTGCTTCTATAAATATTTACAGCTTTGGAAACACTATGGGGCAGTTCTACCTTGTGCTATAGAGTGTTGCTATGAGTTGGAAGCAATTCAATGGCAGTGGGTTTGTTTAATTTGAGTACTGGCAACCAATTATTGTTTTAGGAAAAACAAAACAAAACAAAAAAAAAAAGTATTGGGAATATTGCAATTTTTCCACTGTTTAACTGACCTTGATGCCCATGATTTCCTATTTAATTTCATTACTGCCCAGGACACCACTTGCTTTCACCCTCAACCTCCTAATTTTTTGTGTAAATATGAGCCAAAACATGACTGACAATGTCAGCACAATCAGCATGTTGGATAAAACTGGAAATGAGCCATAGAAAGAAACTTTCCATATACCTGTTGCTCCTTTCCCATTTGCACTCTGTGGTGTCAACTGTGAGATTTCCTTGAAGTAATACCAGCAAGGAATGCACATTTGGGCATTCCACCCTATAAGGACTTAACAGCTTTTTACAAGTCTTCAATGACTAGTTGCTTAAATTAATGATACACTGAGATTCTGAGAGGAAACAAAGGAAGGTTGTGATCTTGCATTGCCTATTTTTGGGGGGCAGTTTCTGAGGGCAAGATATTTTTTCAGTCTAAGGAATGGAAGCTTAGTAGAGAGTTCCGAACAGTTTTACTCGCCATGTAAGCAAGGGACAATGATAACTATTGGGATATCCCAAGTCATAGAATAAGAACATAGATCCTCAATTTTAGAAGTAACTTAAACTTATGAATAGTATCAAGATGTTTTAAGTTTTTTTTTTTAATTTTTTAATGTTCTTGGCAAATGACCATTTTACCCTAAAAACTGAGTGCTTTGGTTACTTAGTGCTACTTTAACAGATAATACCACAAATGGCTGGACTTAACAAACAGGAGTTTATTCTCTTACAGTTTTGGAGGCTAGAAGTCTGAGTTCAAAGTGCCAGGCTCTAGGGGCTGAGTGAAAGCCCTTTGACCTTGGCCTTAAACTTTGCCTCTTGCTCCCGGCCCACTGAAGCTGGAGGCTTTTCTTCATTCAGGCAGCTGCTGGCTGCTGAGGCTGACAAACCCAAGATCAACAAGTAAAAAGGCACAGTCTCAATATTACCAAACTACATGGCAGCCATTGATTCAAGTTCATTAAGAGTCCCAAGATCGGCAGACAACATGGCAGGCTGCTGAATAATGACTCAGCTACATGCAGGACTCAAGCCTGCCAAAAGCTGCAGACCACATCCCTAACACAGCTACTCAGCTGCTCCAGTAGATTCCACCATGGAGTTCATTACCAATCTCACCATGGGGAATAACTATATCCAGCTTCCCAGCCACTCAAGCAAGCCCAGTCAAGTTAACACATAACTGTAACTACCACACTGAGCATAGATAATATGATTATTATAATAATATGCAATGAATACATTGACCTAACATATAAGTAATGTGTATATTGTCTCTGTGATGCATCTCAGTTAACTGTTAATGTAAGTAACTATTAATATGACTTTAACACTAATAGGGCAGTCTGTATGTTTATAAATACAATCAAACATGACAGCCCTAATGTGTTGTTTTAAGCCTTATGAAATTTGTACTCATCCATCCCATTGCTATAAAAATTTTGATTCTAATCATCAAACATATATTGAAAATCAAAATGAAAATTTTCATTTTCCATAATATCTGAGACAGAAAAACAATTGTGAGAAAGAATACAATGTTTGCACTTTACAGAAGATTTCTACAGAAAGCAGGAAAATACTTTATATGATATTTTGTATTTAATTATGTCTTATTAATTCTTATTCTTTAAAGTTGAGCCTTACTAATTAAAAAACTAGCCAAACAAACTTTCTCTTTTTCTATAGGCCAATGGCTCCCAAATTGTTTTTGATTAATGGAATCTTATCTTCAAGTAGAATTTGGGATTTTACTTGAAAAAATATAAAAACGAACAAAGTGAAACTGCTTTGGTTGAAAAAGGGCATAGGGAACTCAGGGTTCCACCTAATAAGTCTCTTCACTGGGGAGAACTCAAGAAGTTCTGCCAAGCACAATTCAAAAAAAAACACTGCCTTAGCACTTCATAAGGAAAGTCATTCTCCATTCAATACCAAGCAAATCCAATCAATGTACACTATGTGGTTGAAGATGGCTGTTACAGATAGGCCATGTTCCAGGCCTGCCAGGTACACTGCTCCCTGCTGGGCTCCCTCAGAGTTACTGCCAGACCCATGGTACCTTCTCTACAGGTCATACCTTGTGATCCTGCCACTCTACTCACAGGTAATGGGTCTAGGGATAGGGACTGGTACCAAGGACAGCTCTCTATAGGTTCCCAGTGGTCTTTAGGTAACTTGACATGAGAATTTGGCCCGAGGCTGGCACTCCATTCTGGAGAAACACTAGTCAATCTATCAGTCTCTGTAAGGAATTTGAACTCAAGATACATGGAGAGGAATATAGCAGGGAAACACAGAGAAAGGCTGAAAGCAGAAGCCTTGCAGCAAAGATAAGCAGAGTTTGTTCTGGCAGGAGCAGTAAAGGAAGAGGTAGATGGTAAGTGAGTCCTCATAACCACAAAGCACTACAGACGGGAGCAGCTATGCCTGCTTCAGGGTTCCCTTGACAGGCCACTAGGACTAGTGATGTGTTGCATGGAAATTCTGAGATGGCTGGCTGCACTTCCCCATTTTCCATGTATCTTTTTGAAGAACTGCTATCCTACAAGGTTACCTTAGCATGCTCTGCTGATTTTAATTTGGAAAAGCCTAACTCACCCCAGTGCATAGTTTTTGAAATTTATCAATTCTAATTCAATTCAGCAGATACCATGTAAAACCAGATTTGGAAACTAGATTTGTCTAAACCTGAAGGCCAGAAATATCAAATACTTGATATGTGTTCTTCCAGTTCTCACTCTTGTACTCTTGGCAGGCATCAATAATTGGATATGACATTTTATTTTCCTACTGAGACAGGAATCAACTTCAGTTTTTTTTCCAAACAGTTTTCCAGGCAGTTCACCCATCCAAAGGAGTTGACATAAGAGTTGAACCCTATTTGCCATCCCAGTTAAGCATTTTGAATGGGATCATCTTTCTTGTCCTATGTGACAGAGTATATGGGTTGTTGTTGTTGTTGTTGTTATGTGCCATCAAGTCGGCCCGACTCATAGCGACCCCTCCTTGGGTTTCCGAGGCAGTATCACTACGGAAGTAGGCTTGCCCGACCTTCCTTCCGAGGAGTGGCTGGTGGGTTTGAACCGCCAGCCGTCTGGTTAGCAGGCAAGTGTCTTAGCCACTATGGTTTTCAATATGTGCTCTATGTTGCCTAAGGCTTCCGGGGTTGCCTCTGGGGTCAAGAGAGTGAGACCAAGAATGAGGCAGAGTAACTGGAGCCATGAACAAAGTGAACTAGTTCCATTCTTATCTGTTATGTGTATTGAGATTCTCTGTAAAATTTTATTTGAAGAAATTTCTTCAACTAAAAATATATTAAAGTTGAAATCACTAAATTGTTATCATCACCATTTGGAACACAATGTTCTTACTACTGTATCACTGCTTTGAGTGATGTGACTGAAACTGTCAAATGGTATAATCTGTCAACTTTTAAACTTCTCTTATAAAATCTAAATCTAAAGAAAAACTTTTACAAGTAGTGTTTTCACATTTCTTTTTTTAATTAATGAAGAATGCATTCATAATCAGTGATACCAAGATCTTCCAGATTACGGTCACATTATTATTCTCTTGCTAAGCATTAAAGAAGCATAATAAGTTAACATGAGGTAAAATCTGTGCATTCATTTTCTCAATTATTTTGATAGACTAAATAGAAAATCAGTAAATAGATGGAAGACTTGAACAACACTATCAACCAATTTGACTTGTCATGTATAGGCTGCATCAACCAACAACAGCAGAATATACATTCTTTTCCATCTATATTAGAAAGTAGGAAGTAAAAATGTCTTTTTTTTTCACATGACATTATTACATATGTAGAAAATCCTAAGGAATCTAAAAATAAACTACAAGAGCTAATATATGAGTACAGAAATATTGTGGGATGGAAGATCAATGTGAAAAAGTCTATAGTATTTCTTCATACTATCAACAAACAATTATAAATTGAAATTAAAAATGCAATTCCATTTGTATTAGCATGAAAAAAATGTGAAATACTTAGAGATAAATACAACAGAAGATGTGCAAGTCTATACACTGAAAACTACAAACACTGCTGAGAAAAATGAAAGACTTAAATAGATGAAGAGATATACTGTGTTCATGGTTCAGGAGAGTCAATATTATTAAGATGCCAAATATTCCTAAACTCTTCTACAGATTCAGTATAATTCCAATCAAAATCTGAGCAGGATTTTTTTTTTTTTTTGGTCAAAATGGACAAGCTGATTCTAAAATTTATATGGAAATTCAAAGCATCTAGATTAGCTAATACAACTTTAAAAAAGGAGAACACATCTAGATTAGCTAATACAACTTTAAAAAAGAAGAACACAATTGGAGAGCTAATACTATTTGATATTAAGACTTATTATAAACTATAGGAATCAAAACAACATAGATTTGCCATCAAAATACACAAATAGATCAATGGAACAGAGTAGCGAGTCCAGAAATAGACCCACTCATACACAGTCTGTTGATTTTTGATAAAGGTGTAAAGGCCATTCACTAGAGAAAGGATAGTCTTGTTAACAAATATCACTGGAACAATTTATAATACATATGCAAAGGAAAAAGAATATTGTATACCTTGCACAGTATACAAAAAGTAATACAAAATGGATCACAGGCCTAAATGTAGAATTGAAAACTATAAACCTTTTGAAAGAAAACAAAGGAGAAAATCTTTGTAACCTTGAGTCAGGCAAAAAAATTTCTCAGGTATGACACCAAAAATGTGATCCATACAATAAAATCCTGAGGACTTAGACTTCATCAAAATCAAGAACTTCTGCTTTTCAAAAGACACTGTTAAGAGAATGAAAAGATAAGCTGTGGAACAGGAAAAAGTATTTACAAATTACCTATCTGATGAAAGATCTATCTTCAGACTATATAAAGAACTCTTAAAACTCAACAATAAGAACACAAACAACCCTTTCAGAAGAAGGGGGAAACAGATTTGGACAGACATATCACCTGGTAGCATAGTGGCTAAGGCACTTGACTGCTCACCAGATGGCTGGTGGTTCAAACCCATCAGCCACTCCTCGGAAGGAAGGTTGGGCAATCCTACTTCCATAGTGATACTGCCTCGGAAACCCAAGGAGGGGTCGCTATGAGTCAGGGCTGACTCGACAGCACATAACAACAACAACAACATCACCAAAGAAGATATATGAATGGCAAATAAGCACAAGAAAAGTGCTGTAAACATCATCAGTCATTAGCAAAATACAAATTAAAACCACAATAAAATACCACTTGTTGTTTTTGTTGTTATGTGCCATCGAGTCAAACCTGACTCATAGCGATCCCTCCTTGGGTTTCCGAGGCACTATCACTACAGAAGTAGGATTGCCCAACCTTCCTTCCGAGGAGTGGCTAGTGGGTTTGAACCCAGTCTGGTTAGCAGGCAAGTGTCTTAGCCACTATGCTACCAGAGCTCCCAAAATACCACTACAACCTATTAAAACCCTTTGCCATTGAGTTGGTTAGTGAGCTTATAGGATAGAGTAGAATTGCTCCATAGGTTGCCAAGGCTGTAAATCTTTGTGGAAGCAGACTGCCTCATCTTTCTCCCGTGGAGCAGCTGGTGGTTCTAAATGCCGATGTTTTTGTTAACACCTTAGTGCTTTAACCATTGCACCACCAGGGCTTCCTTACATGCTATTAATGAAAATTAAAGACTGATCATAACAAGTGTTAGTAAACGTGTGAAGCAGCTGGAACTCTCATATGCTACCCATGGGAATGTAAAATGGAACACCACTTAGGAAAACAGGCTGGTAGTTTCTTAAAAAGCTAAACATACATCTACCACATGAGTCAGCCATTCTACTCCTGTTGTTTGTTGTTATGTGCCGTGGAATCGGACCTGACTCACAGTGACCCCTCCTTGAGCTTCTGAGGTGGTATCACTAGGGGAAGTAGATTGATTGCCCAACATTTCTTCCGATTCTACTCCTAGGTAAGAGAATTCTTAGTTAATGGAAATAAAAGCATATGTCCATTCAAAGTCTTGTACATGAATATCCATTGTAGTTTTATTTGTGATAGATAAAAATGTATGAATCTCAAAATAATGATGCTGAATGAAAGAAGACAGACAAAAAAGAATGCATATAGTATGATTCCATTATATAAATTCTATATAAATAAGTTCTAGAAATTATAAACTGATCTATAGTGACAGAAAGTAATCAATGACTTCCTAGGGGTGAGGATGAAGAACAAGGAGAGATTATAAAAGATCACAAGAGAATTTTGGGACTTGATGATTTGTTCATTATTTCGATCTTAATGATAGTTTTATAAGTGTATATGAATGTCAGAATTATGAATTTGTATGTTTATGTATAATTTACTGAATGTCAATTATTTATTGGTAAAGCTGTTAAAAAATGTATGTACAGAGATGTTCATTATACTTTTATTTGAAGTAGCCCAAAATAGCAATAACAAAATGTCTAGCCATAGAAAAAAATGATTAAATAAATGATACATTCCTGCAATATAATTATCATGCAACTGCTAGGATATTTTCAGAGAATACTTAACATGGGAAAAGGGTAATGTTATAATGTAAAACTTAATAAAAGGGAAAATTCAAAAGTAAAGATAAACATGATCCTGATTTTGTAAATAAAATTATAATATAAACAAAGGGAAAAAAATTTTCGCTGTTTAATATCTGTGATGCACCAGTCATCTCCTGTGTCATGAAGAGGCATTTTAACAACTGTATTCAACTTTTGTTCTTGCCTTCTTATCATACTTACCTAGTTTTTACTTGAATATAAAATACCTTAAGGAAGGGAAAAAGTAAGTATTACTAAAATATTTTTTAAATATCTTGTTGGATTCATCATAGAATTTTGCTCCATTGTTTTGATTGATTTTAATGCAAGTGTATGTATTTTAACCATAGATCAGATAAGATCCTTAGAGAGCAATATTTTGTCATCTCTCTTCTCCATAGGTAATTGATGTCAAATATCATAAAAAAATTAAACACATTTATCTGACCTGTACAAAGACAAAATTGAACTATGCTTGGGCATTTGGATTTATATATGGCCATCAGAATCGATTTGATGACAATAGGTTTGGTTTCAAAGAATGTACACACACTGTTTAGAAAAGGCCATTGTAGAATTCAAAGAATGTCTATTGTTTCTTATTTGTAGTGTTCAGTAACGTGGAAGCAGGGAGTCCCTGGATGGCACAAACAGTTAAGCAGTTAACTGCTAGCTGAAAGGCTGGTGGTTCAAATCCACCCAGAGGCATCTCAGAAGACAGGACTGGCAATCTGCTTCCAAAAGGTCAGAGCCTTGACAACCCTATGGAGCAGTTCTACTCTGCACACGTGGTGACTCCATATGTCAGAATCAACTCAATGGCAACTTACAACAACAATATGATATATATATATATATATATTTTTTTTTTAGTAATAAAAGTTGTAGGAAAGTTCTTTTGACCACTAGTAATACAGGTCTCTTTAGTAGGATAAGGAAGCACCTTGTTTTGTGGAAAACTACTAAATTCCATTTTTGGTGAAACAATCAAGGCTGAGATAACTGTGGAATGATGCTAGAAATTAGGACTTTTATAGTCAGGAAAAGTTCAATTTTATAACCTCATTTAAAAACCTTGTTATTTGCCTTCTACTTCTTGCATTATGATATGCTTCCCGTGAAAGCTCAGATGTTCCTCATGTTAATGAAAAAGGAGCAGAAGAACATGGGCATATGGTTTTTGTTTCTGATTATAATCTCCAGGAGGTCAGTGACCAATTCTGCGAGTTTTCTAAAATGGACAGAACATTGCAGAGCACTTAATAAATCTTTAATTGTCAAACAGGTTTTTGACAAGATCTGCAGTGTATAGCCAAGCTCTTCACACAGGAGCAAGAGAAACCTGTAAATCATGTATCATTAAGTGTCAAGGAGTATATTCCTCCCCAAGTCCTCATTTTCCATACTTGAAGGAGTTCTGGTGACTCTAACTATAACTGGCTGCACAGAGAAACTGCTCAATGCCTAAGGTAAAATGGTTGTTTCATAGAGATCTATGTGTTGAGATAGAGACTGGGAGGAGAGAGGCTCCATCGATCCAGACTTCCATACTATATATCTTGACTAAAAGACTAAGCAGCTGTACAATGTTTAATGATGTTCTATATTATTTAGGACATAAGGAAAGCATTTGTTTTTCACTTAACAAAACTTTGTTTGAGCAATTATGATGTAAGTCACACCCTGACAAAGTGCAACGCCAAGTTCTAGATCAAAGGGTATGTGTGGTTGGCTTTCTGCCCATCTTTAGGGAATCAAAATTCTGGCTGCAATGACAAGTGAAGCAAATTTTCTGTGGGGTAAACATGGAAGTCGGTGGCAAATTTGTCACAGTGTTTAAAATAAGAGGAGAGGGGTGGAGTGAATCACTGTTGTTTTTGTTGGTGCCATCGAGTCAGTGCTGACTCATAGCAACCCTATGTACAACAGAACGAAACACTTCCTGGTCCTGTGCCAGCCTCACAATCCTTGCTATACCTGAGCCCATCATTAAAGCCACTGTGTCAACCCATCTTGTTGAGGGCCTTCCCCTTTCCATTGACCCTTCACTTTACCAAGCATGATATCCTTTTCCAAGGAATGGTCCCTTCTGACAACACGACCAAAGTAGGTGAGACGAAGACTGGCTATTTTTACTTCCAAGCAGCATTCTGGCTGTCCTTCTTCCAGGATAGATCTGTTAGTACTGCTGGCAGTCCATGGAATTTTCAGTATTCTTTGCCAATACCACAACTCAAAAGCATCAACTCTTCTTGGTTCTTCCTTAGTCATTGTCCAGCTCTCACATGCATATGAGGTGATTGAAAACACCATGGCTTGGGTTAGGTGCACCTTAATCTTCATCAGTATTATGTTAAATTACTAGACATTCATCACTAATCCTAATAAGCATTCTACTGGGGGAATATATACAATCTAGTACTGGTATTATATATTGTATATGTTCCCCTAGTAGAATGCTTATTAGGCTTGGTGATAAATGTCTAATAATTTAACATAATACTGGCAATAAGCATTTAGAATGATTACTACATACTAAATGCTCCTATTTTATTAATCCAATTAATATTCTTTATAACTCCATGAGGTCTGAACTATAATTAGACCCATTTTACAGATGATAAAGGGAAGTTTAGGGCATATTTTTATAGTTTGTTTTGACAGAGACAGAACAGAAGCCCAAATCCATAATCTTCTTAATCACTACTACCTTCCTAAGGCAAGCTAGCCAAATTGTTCAATCAACGTCTAGAAAATTTTCTCTAGAAATTTAATTAGATTAAATTTTGTTTTGTAATAAGATGTATGAGAACATGTTAAGAATGCATTCCTATTCTTGCACACTAAAGAGAAATTGTAAAGGTAGCTTTCATTTTAATTAAAAAACTGAATTTACTTTGGGCTTCAAACCTCCCCCCCAAAAAAGGCCACACTCACTGCCCCTCATAGTGACCCCTCCTTAGGTTTTTGAGGCAGCATCAGTGTTACTTTTAACTTTTATAATATCTGGAAGTAGTTTGGTTCTTAAAGATTCAGTGGTTTTAGAGCACATTCCAGTCTACAGGGTGAAGGAATCCCAACAAAGCCATGAAAGGGAATTGAAAATCCATGGTAAGGACCTTTGCTTTTTGCCAAAATCTCAGCTATAAGCCACACCGCACCAATTACAACCACAGTAGTTTCCTTCCCAGTGTTTAAATAAGATCTTTTCTTTCACTCATTTTAAAACTGTTTTTATTGAGATATAATTTACGTAACATACAATTCATCCATTTAAAGTATATAATCCAATGGTTTTTAGTATAGTCACAGATATGTGTAACCATTACCACAGTCAACTTTAGAACATTTTGTTCATCTCTAAAAGGAACCCAAAACATTCAGCTATTGCTCCCCTACTCCTGCATTTTCCCAGACCAACCATTAATCTACTTTCTGTTTCTATGGATTTGCCTATTCTGGCCATTTCATATAAATGAAATAATCTAATATGTGATCTTTTGTGACTGGCTTCCTTTATACAGCGTGTTTTCAAAGTTCATCCATGTTATAGCATGTCTCTGTATTTCATTTCTTTTTATGACCAAATAATATTCCATTCATCTATTGATAGGCATTTCTGTTGTTTCCACCTTTGGCTATTATGAATAATGGTGCTATAAACATTCATGTACAAGTTTTTGTGTGGATATATGTTTTCATTTCTCTTGGGTTTCCATTTCTCTTATCTACCTAAGGAATTCTTGGATCATATGGTAACTATATGTTTAACTGTTAGAGGAATTGTCACACTGTTTTCCAAAGTGGTTGCAGCATTTTACATTCCCACCAGCAGTGTATGAGGATTCTGATTCTCCACATCTTCGCCAACACTTGTAGGTGCTAGTAGGTGTAAGGTGGTATCTCATTGTGCTTTGGATTTGCATTTCTCTGATGACTAATGACATGATATCAAGCATCTTTTCATGAGCTTATTAGCCATTTGTATGCCCTCTTTGGAAAAATGTCTATTTAGATCTTTTGCCCAATTTTTAATTGGGTTATTTGTCTTTTTATTATACTGACTCCCTACTTATTGACTATCTCTTTATCTGACATTTTGCATTTACTATAATAATAAAAAATCAACGATCTATTTTGTGCATTAATGGTAGCATCTGACAGTAATGAATACCACGGTGAGAGGTGAGAGTAATGTTGGCTGTGATGGTTAAGGTTATGTGTCAACTTGGCTGGGCCAGGATTCTCAGTAGTTTGACAGTTATGTAATGATGTAATTTGGCAGTTATGTAGTGATGTATTCATCTTCCCTTTTGTGACTTGATGTAGTCATCTTCCATTTTTGCATAACACTGATTTCACATAACAACCTGGTCTTTGCAACCTAACAATGTTGATAAGTAAGGAGTGGTTGTATTGAGTTGTAAAAGTTCCATATATATTATAATTCCATATCAGATATGTGATTTGTAAATATATTCTCCCATTTTGTAGATTTTTTCCCTTCATTTTCTTGATAGTAGCCTTTGAACACAAAAGTTTTAAATGTTGATGAAGTTCATTTTTAATTCTTATTTTGTTTCTTGTGCATTTGTGTCATATTTAAGAATTCATTGCCAATTCCAAGGTCATGATCTATCGCTATATTTTCTTCTAAGAGTTTTGTAGTTTTAGCTCTCACTTTTATGTTTCTGTTCAATACTGAGTTAATCTTTGTATATAGTATGATGTTAGGGTCAAATTTTATTCTTTCTCATATGGCTATTCGGTGTCCTAGCAGCATTTGTTGAAAACTATCTTCCCCTATTGAATAGTCTTGAAATACTTGGCAAAAATCAGTTGAACATAAACATATGAGTTTATTTCTGGACTCTCAATCCTATTCTATTGATCTATATGTATACCCTTGTGCCAGCACCATACTGTTTTGTAAAGAATACATTCATGGTTGACACAGTTGAGGACCTCAAAAAGCCAATATTTTTAATAAATGCTTCATTAGCATTTAGAGTGGCAAACAAATTGGTTCAAATGGTTCAAGCACCTATTAAAATCTTTTACTGTACTAGCTGTGAACTGTTATAAAGTTTAGTATTATCTACTATGCATATGAGGAAATTTATATGACCAAAATAAATAACATTCTTATCTGCTTGTGATTTTTGAAAATCAAAAGCTCAAAAGAAATTACATTGTACAATTTTAGAACTGGAAAAAAATGTAGACATTATCTAGGCCAACATACTCATTTTCCTTTATAGATTAAAAAACAGATCTTTACTCTTTTTATAATGAAGATGCCACCTTTTCCCAAACTGTGACCTAAAAAGCATTTACTCTGTTTAATTTATTTGCAGACTAGAAATAATTCAGGTGTTTTGACAGATTGTGTTCCGTTCCAAAGGGAACAAACATTTATTAGTGTGGACAGAGCTTATCAATGCCTCGTTTGTAGTCAAGACTCATCACACTGAAGGTGTGTCTGCGAAGATTTAGATGATTGAATTTTTTGTCTTCTGGATAATTGGTACCACATAGGCCCAAGACAAAATTTTATTAGTAAAGGTCATTTTAAAATAGAAACATATTGAGAAAATAATTGTTACACTTTGAAACAAACAAATAAATAAATAAAAATAAACCAAGGCTTCAGACCAGTTCAAAATGATTAAATTGCTGTTGTAAATAAGGACTGCATATGCGTTGCATAGCAACCAGTGTGTTGCCAGTGGTATTTTGACCTGAGTAGGAAAGAGGTGTGCCCATTCTAAGATGGCTGCTAACTGTGCTGTTTTGAATGTGTTGTTCTCCATAGTCCTGCCAATAATGTTGCTCCCCTGCCACAGTCTTTCCTCCTGAAAGTTTCAGCAGCCTGATGCTGGAGACTGGATTATTGGCAGGACTTTGGAGAGCACTACATATTCAAAGTAATGTGGTGAGCCACCATCTTTGAGCATAGCTGTTTGTTTCCCATTCCAGTTAAAATACCACAATATGGCTGCTATGCAAATAGAAATAATAGAATAATTGATTCATAAATATTTTTTTCTAGTTCTGTATACTTTACATATTTAAATATGCAATTATTTTCACTAATATAGATTTCTAGTACATTAATTTAAAGATCATAGTCTCTCTCATTCAGATTAAGTGCCTTTATGACCAAATATTATTTAGACATTTTTTTAGCTTCAAGGTCTATCATAGCAGTTTGCATTATATATAATTAGTTGTATGTAATTGGTTTTACACATATAAGGATTATATGAAGATATAACTGAAAGGGTGCCTCCAAACTATTGTAGATAACCACATTGCTTAGAGAATAAATTGCTGCATATTAGATGGACACAGAACTTGATCTCTAAGATGAATAGGAGGTTCCATCAAGAGTACATTTTATTTATAGTAAAGAAACAGATTGCTTTCTAATTTAAAACATTTGTAACAAAGAAGAAGAAAAATCAAGAAGGTGACCAAGAAGAAGAAGGGAGAAAACAAGTGAACCAAGTAACTGTTTTTTCCTGTTTGTTTGTTTATAGACATTGGATGGCTATAAAAGTTGGAAAATGCAGTACAGTACTTAAATACAATACAAGAAAGCTGACTCAATAGTATGAATACTGCGCTTGTACTTAGGCTAAGAACTTAAAATGTTCCACATGAGCTTTTGTATGGTATAGACAAAAGAGCCTCAAAATTGAATATTTTTTTTAAAGAAATTTAATGACAATTAAGAAAAAGAATTTTAATCTTAAAAAGGAAGCAATTTCTGGAACTATGATTTATTTGGACTCAGGCAAACCAAAGGAAGAATCTTAACAATCAAAACTCTGAAATCTAGATTGGATAAGAAAACACAACCCATCAATATGCTGCTTACAAGAGACACACCTTAGAGATAAAGACAAAAATAGATTAAAAATCAAAGGTTGGAAAAAGATATATCAAGCAAATGGCAACTGTAAGAGAGCAGGAGTGGCGATATTAATTTCTAATGAAATTGACTTTAAGACAAAAACCACCATACAAGACAAAGAAGGACATTATATAATGATTAAAGGATCAATTGAACATGAAGATATAACCATAATAAATATCTATGGACCCAATGAAAGAGCCCCAAAATACATAAATCAGACTTTAAAAGAGTTGAAAAGCCAAATAGATGATTCCACAGTCACAGTGGGAGACTTTAATACACCACTTTCTTTGAAAGATAGGACAACTGGAAAGAAACTCAACAAAGATGCAGAAGAGCTAAACAATACAATCCACCAACTTGGCCTTATAGACATCTATAGAGCACTTCACCCAACAGCAGCACAATATACATTCTTCTCCAGTGCACATGGAACTTTTTCTAGGATAGACCATATGTTAGGCCATAAAGCAAGCCTTAATAAATTTAAAAACATTGAAATACTGCAAAGCATTTTCTCAGATCATAATGCTATCAAATTAGAAATCAACAATAGGAAGATCAACAGGAAAAGAGTGAACACATGGATACAAAACTCTGAAATATAAAAGTCATGGAAAAGTTATTTAAAATATTAAAGATTATAGATTTCTAGCCAAGGCATAGAAAAGGAGGTACAAGACCTTGTAGGTCAGATGAATAAACTATCCTATACACTCTATCCCATAGAGTCTCTGGTGGTGCAAACAGTTAACATGACCAGCTGTTACACAAAAGGTTAAAGGTTCAAGTACACCCAGAGCTGCCCCAAAGAAAGACCTAGTGATCTACTTCAAAAGAAAAAAAAAAAAACAAACCAGCCGTTGAAAACCCTATGGAGTATAGTTGGAGTATAGGTCTACTCTGATACACATGGGGTCCCCATGAACTGGAGTCAAATCGATGGCATCTTTTTTTTTTGGATACACTTTACTGGAGTGAAGGAGCTCTGGTGCCTAAGGCATCTGACTGCTAACCAGAAGGTTGGTGGTTCAAACCCACCAACTATTCTGTGGAAGCAAGACTGGGCAATCTACTTCTGTAAAGATTTACCACCTTAGAAACCCAATGGGGGTTGCTATGAGTCATAATTAATTTGATGGCAGTGGATTTGGTTTGGTTTTGGTTACAGGAGTGATGCAGCTGCTTAACTCCATTCACTCATTCATCCATTTTATTATCAATTGTTATGGTGGACCTTGGTTAAATTCCTCTTTATAGGCCTGAAGCTCCTAACATATATGACCCAATAAGTAATTATCTTTCCTCTTATAAAAGACAAGTGGAATTTGAGCTGCTGTCTGGAAAGTGAATTGGCTCTGTAAACACAATTAAAATCACAATTAAAAAAGAGAGAGAGAGAGAAGTGGAATTTATAAATCAAGACCACCCTCATTGCATTAAAATTTCACTAACACATTTCCAGAAGACATTAACACTTACTAAAACAGATAGAACTTGTAACAACGTCAAAATTCCTGTAACAAACTCTCTCAGTATCCAAGTAGAGAGACCTGCTCATTGATTCCAACTCAAATGAACTAAGAAAACATTGGTATGGAGCTCATCATTCTGCACAAAGGGAGCTAAAAAACTGTTCACAATACCTTTCTTTTTTGAAGCAGTTTCCAGTTGTACCTCACAAGTGCAGTTTTGGCTGTAAGACAAAACCTTCTGTGTTTGCCACCTGAAAAGTACAAAATGGAGGGTCAAAATTACTGCAGATGTAAGAGGAGAAGGGAAGGTGATGAGGCAGAAAAGGTCAGAACTGAGTACAGACACCATGGGTCCCCAGGTGGTGCAAACCGTTAAAGCAAACAGTTTTGCTAACCAACATTTTGGAGCTTAGAGTCCACCTGTAGGTACCCTCAGAAGATAGGCCTAGTGATCTTTTTCTGAAAACCAGCCATTGACAAACCCTATGGAGTACAGTGTTACTCAGACACACATGGGGTCACCATAAGTAGAAGTTGACTTGATGTGAACTGTTTTCGTTTTTTACAGTGTGAAAGTGGTTTATTTTTTATTTTATTTTATTTTTTGAGAGAATAAAGGAGTAGTAGAAGCAGCTTTGGCTGATGAAGATTAAAGACTTTGGTATGAATTACACCTCAACATAAAGAAAACAGAAATCCTCACAACTGAGCCAATAAGCAGCATTATGATAAATGGAGAAAAGATGGAAGTTGTCAAAGATTTCATTTCACTTGGATCCACAATCAACACCCATGGAAGCAACAGTCAGGAAATCAAATGATGTACTGCATTAGGCACATTTGCTGCAAAAGACTTTAATTTTTGGTGAGTAGTGGTATCTTAAAAGCTTATGAGCAGCCATCTTAGATGTAACTATTGGTGTCACCTGTGTAGAGCAAAGAAGAGTGGAGAAAATTTAAGACACATGGAAATAATTAGTCCAAAGGAGTAACGGACCTTGTGAACCTCAGCCTCCACAAACCTGAAACCAGAAGAACTACATGGTGCCCCACTACCACTAGCAACTGCTCTGAGTGGGATAACATTGGAAGGCCCTGGAGTGAATAGGAGAAAAATGTGAAACAAAACTCAAAATCATAAAAAAGACTAGGCTTACTGGTCAGATAGAGACTGGTGGAACCCCTGAGATACGAGCCTTAGTCATCCTTTCTACGTGGAACTGAACTTACTCTCCTGGCTCAATTTTCAGCCAACAATAGACAGGTCTACAAGGTGAACAATAACACTAGGGAGGTATGAACTCCTCAAAACAATCAACCATTCAAGATCAAATGGACAACATTTACCCAAAGACAAAGTTCAGACAGCAGGAAAGTTCAGGAAAGGAGGAATGCAAACAAGAAATACTGGGAGGAAGCAGGATCACAGATGTTACATTGAGGTGATTACAATCAATGACATGAAACAAAAAATGTATGAACTGTTGAATGGATAACTGATATGCTGTATAAACTTTCACCCAAATCACAATAAAAAGTTTAAGAAGAAAAAAAATTTTTCAAAAGCAAAGATGTCATCTTGAGTACTAAAGTGCGCCTGACCCAAGCCATGATATTTTCTTTTTTTTTTTCCCCTCCCTTTCCCTCCCCTCCCATCCCTTGTAACCAATGAAGAAAGTTTCCTTCCATGTATGAACCACCTTTGACTTTTTACAATAGTGGACTAATATAGTATTTGTACTTCTGTGACTGACTTATTTCAATCAGCATAATTTCCTCCAAGTTTATCCATGTTATGCGATGTTTCAGATTCTACATTATTTTTTAGTGTTGTGTAGTATTCCATTATGTGCATGTACTATAGTTTGGTTACCCATTCCTCCACTGATGGACACTTAGGTTGTTTCCATCTCTTTGCTATTGTGAATAGTCAAGCCATGGTATTCTCAATTGCTTCATATGCACATGAAATCTATGAATAAGGAAGACTAAGGAAGAATTGATGAATTTGAATTAGGGTGTTGGTGAAAAATATTGACTATACCATGGACTTCCAGAAGAAAAAAGAAATGCATCTTGGAAGAAGTACAGCTAGAATGCTCTCACATACTTTGGACATGTTACCAAGAGAGACCAGTCCCTGGGAAGGACATCAAGCTGGATAAAGGGTCATTGAAAAAGAGGAAGACCCTCAACAAGATGGATTGACACAGTGGCTGCAACAGTGGACTCAAACACAGCAACAATTGTGAATGTGGCTCAGGACCGGGCAGTGTTTCACTCTGTTTTATGTAGGGTCTCTGTGAGTTGGAACAGAAATGATGGCACCTAACAAAAATAAACAAAGCTTGTAAGTGTTCTCTCATTTCTGGTGCCTGAAATTCCATTATCATTACTATAAAGACTAAAAATTAAGCCTAATCACAGAAGGGAGTCATCCTTGACAAGATCCTAAAACCATTATCCATTTATTGATAACTTATGTGCCAGGCTTTGAAATATACCCTTTTATATACTTAGTTAGGAGCTCTGGTGGTGTAGTGCCTAAAGCATTTGACTGCTAACCAGAAGGCTGGCAGTTCAAATCCCCCAGCCACTCCTCAGAAGGAAGACGGGGCAATCTATTTCTGTAATGATACTGCCTCAGAAACCCAAGGAGGGGTCATTATGAGTCAAAATACACTTGATGGGAGTGAGTTTGGTTTTTCTGGTATATACTTAGATAGACTGATAACATCATTTTTTATTCAGACTACAGTGTATTAGACTACAATTTAGTTAATCTGCTGTGTTTGTTTTTTTATTATTTTTCAAGTATAATTTTAGAGTGATTCAAACAAGTTATGTTCTTGGTTTCCAAAGATTCTGACTTCCCAAATTTTTGACCACTTTTATCTCCAGACTATGTTATTCAACCTGTTTAATGGGCAGCATAAAGTATGAAAGTAGAACCTCTTAAAAGCTGGCTATGTGTTCGAGGAAGATGATCACAATGGAAATCCAGATACTGGCATTGCAGGCTATTAGCTAAATCCTAAAGGCTTAACTGTACAGCTTGTACCTTGGAGGCAGTCCCTTTGAGGAAGCCTCCATCCCTGCTCAAACTAGGGGGCTTGGTGCCAGCAACATCAGGCCTTCTGGGATAGGACCATTTGCTTTTTCTTGAGAAAATTCTACAGTTCAAGTAATAGCAGGAATAGCAACCTAATTTTGAGCTAGAATCAAGGTGGGTGCATATGTGCTAGGAATCAGATCTGTTCCCAAGGATATAGCTCTCTGTCTCTTGCCTGGGATGCTAAGGCAACAGACCAGACTATGGAGAAAGCTGTGCTTCCAGCTTCAATGGGCCAGACTTTAACTAGCTGAAAAGGCTCTGTCTAGATCTCAAACACTTCTGCTTTTAAATCATAAGCTGGATTTGGAGACAGAAGGCTTGTGTTTGAATCTAACTAAACTCTATCACTTCCTAGTTGTGTGGCTTTTCACAGGTCACTTACCTACTTGGGCCAGAGTTTACTTATGGGGATATTAGTATGTAACTCCCAGGTTTGCTATGAGAATAAAATGTAAGTAAGCCTCTAGTATAGTGGTGCATAGTGGGCACTCAAGAAAGTGTGTTGAATCAGAATTTTGATAGCTATTCTTTATATCAGAACTCTGGTAGTGTAGCACCTAAGGCACTTGACTGCTAACCAGAAGGCTGGTGGTTCAAACCACCAGCCACTCCTTGGAAGGAAGGTTGGGCGATCTATTTCCGTAGAGATACAGCCTCGGAAACCCAAGGAGGGGTCACTATGAGTTGGGTCCGACTTAACGGCACATAACAACAACATTCTTTATATCAACGTGCCCTTCTGTTTATTATGGTTCTGCATCTCTCCCTATCCCTACTCAATCTTTAGTAAATTACCAAAGTTCCAAATTTAGTCCCTCTCTGCCCACATTTTTCCATTTGTAATCACAGAAGGAAGACAGAATTATACAAACATACAAAGGACTTCAGCAATGTGCTTCTCTAAATATATGACTTAAAGTCACATTTAAAATAAACTTCACATTGTTGGTTGTTATGGATTGAATTGTGTACCACAAAAACATGTGTTGGAATACAAACTTCTCTGAATTTAGGAATGTATGTAATGTAGTCATTTCCCATAATGCACTGTAACGTATTGTAACATATTTAAATGTAATGTAATATAACGTATGTATGTTATCAGTCAGTTGAGATGGTTATTGCAGTGTAGGATAAATCCTAAACTAATCACTTCTAAGTTATAGAAAGAGCCACATAGACACATACATGCACATGCACACATGAGAAAGACACACACCAACCATGTAAAGGTCACTCACCAAAGAACCAAGGAATGCTAGGGCTATAGAAGCTGAACGAGACAAGGCTCTTCCCCTAGAATTGATGCCCCTGAATTTCTAGCTTCCTGAGCTGTGAGAAAATACATTTCTGTCCTTTAAAGCTACCAATTTATGGTATATTTATGATGGCAACACTAGGAAACTAAGACAGCTACCTTTGGACATATGTATTTCTCTGCAGACAAGGTCCACAAATTTCTTTTTTTTAATTTCATTGTGATTTGGGTGAAAGTTTACAGAGCAAATCAGTTTTCCATTCGACAATTCATACACATTTTGTTTCTTTTCATTGATCGCAATTCCTTCAATGTAACATTAGTCATTCCACTTCCTCCTGTCTTTCTCGTTTCCATTCCTCCTTCTCTCCTAAGTCTTCCAGCCTTCTGAACTTAGTCTTTGGGCAAATGCTGTCCTTTTGACCTTGAATAGCTGATTGTTCTAAGGAGTGTGAACTTCCCTAGTGTTATTGTTCACCTTGTAGACCTGTCTATTGTTTGGCTGAAAATTGAGCCATGGGAGTCAGTTCACTTTCAGGTCAGAAGGGTGATTAAGGTCCATAGTCTCAGGGCTTCCACCAGCCTATCTGCCCAATAAGCCTGCTTTTTGATGATTTTGAGTTTTATTCCACATTTTTCTCCCATTCTATCCTTGTTGTTGTTGTTGTTATGTGCCATCAAGTCAAACCCAACTCATAGCGACCCCTCCTTGGGTTTCCGAGGCAGTATCACTACAGAAGTAGGATTGCCCGACCTTCCTTCCGAGGAGTGGCTGGTGGGTTTGAACCGCCAACTGTCTGGTTAGCAGGCAAGTGTCTTAGCCACTATGCTACCAGAGCTCCCTTAGGACCTTCTAATGTGATCTCTTTCAAGAAGTAGTGGTAGCCAGGCAGCATCTAGTTCTTCTGGTCTTGGGGTTGTGGAGGCTGAGGATCACAGTCCATTAGTCTTCTGGACTAATTATTCCCATGTGTAATTGATATTCTTCACTCTTCTTTGCTCTGGACGGGAAGAGACCAATAGTTGCACCTTTGATGGCTGCTCTCCAGCTTGTAAAAATCCAGTTGCTAAAGTAGGATGGAGAATATTTCCTTTGGTTTCGTAAATTTCTGCTGCAAACTACAAGGCCATTCAAATCTTGTAAAACTGATTATCTTATAATTATGCCTCTAGTCTTTCTCCTTTTTTTTTCCTGGTGGTGCTGGGGCAGTGGTGATACATGAAGTAGAAAGTATTACCAGCATGTGATAGTGCAGCAAAGAAGCATGAAAGCTGAGCAGATAGTCAGACCTGTACAACCCCTAGTTTCCTCATTTCTAAATTGGGGCTATAATACCTAATCATAGCATGGTTGTGAGGCTTGAAAGAGCTACTATATGTAAGCTGCCTAACACAGTGCCTGACACATGGTAGGCGTTCAGTAAAAGTTGGTTGTTTTCATTTCCTCATCTGCGATTCCTAAATTCAGAAATATCCCCATTTTCTGAGTTCCCATCACCTTCTCTTATACTGGGAATCCCTGGGTGGCACAAAAGGTTAAGTGTTCAACTATTAACCAAAATGTTGGCAGTTCAAATCCACCTAGAAGAACCCTGGAAGACAGGCCTACTTCTGCAAGTTCATAGTCATTGAAAGCCCTAGGAGCACAGTTCTAGTCTGACATACACGGGGTCACCATGAGTCAGGCATCTCTTATACTCTGTGCTATGTCCTGATTTGTATTACCGTAATTAAGTGACCATCTTCCCTCTAAAGACTCTTGTCTGATTCATTTTAGTTTATCCCAGAGACCTATCCCAGGGCCCACCATTACTTATGGAATAAATAGAGCATCCTATAGAATTGTTGGGAGTGTAAAGGTAAACTTACCCAGAGCCGGGGAAAATTAGTTAAGAGGAAGATAAAATTCCACTTGTTCTTGCACCCAGCAGGGCAGTGGATGTAAAAGGCAAACTGAGAGACAAACATATCTTCCCTAATAGATCAATGACTATTTTTTGCATGTTCAAGAAGCTGTGACTGTGAGCTGCAGGCTGAGGCTGTTTAGAAATGGAACTTTAGTCTACTAGCTAAAGGCAGGAAGCACTTGAATAATTGAAACACTCCATGGGGCCCAGGGCAGAATTGGTAGAAGTCATTTAACGGGCATTAGAGAGTGGTAGGCATTATGTTTGTTATGAATGTTAAGTCTTTACCAAGTTTTTGTTAAAGAATAAACATATTGGAAGGCATTATGGTAAAATAAAGTAATTTGGATATGGCTTTCCTATGAAGAAAACTCACATTTCTATTTACTAAAGCCTAACACGTAAAATTACAAATGAACCTTCACCAAAAATCACTGCTTTGTTAAATAGCAACATAAAAGGAGATAATGAGTGGGAACAGTTGCTTCAGTCCCTGCGCTAACACTAACAACTATGGAGAGATCCACTTTCTTTATAGACAGAAACCTAATGAAGTATAGTGAAATTTGCCTAGATACCATCTCTTGTTAAAATGCCACTTTTTTTTTTTTAATTTGATAACACAGTTCTTAGACTTTAAACAATCAAAACTCTGCATTTGAAAGCATTTAGGAGATGAGGATACTATCCGTGGGTTAGGAGTAATCCCCTAAAGCAAGTTTGGCAGGAGTGTCCCTTGCATAACAGTTGTTGTTAGGTGCTGTTGAGTCAGTGTAGGTTTAGCAACCCTATGTATAATAGAAAGAAACGCTGCTAGGTCCTGAGCCCTCCTCACAATTACTGTTTTCTTTGAGCCCATTGTTGCAGCCACTATGTCAATCCATCTCATTGACATGTTCCTTTTTGTTGTTGTTGTTGCTGACCTTCCACTTTATCAAACATGATGTTCTTCTCCAGGGTCTGGTCCCTTCTGATACATGTCCAAAGTACATGAGACACAGTTTTACATCCTTGCTTCTAAGGAGCAGTCTGGCTATACTTCTTCTAAGAAAAATTTGTTAATTCATCTGACAGTCCATGGTATATTCAATATTCTTTGCCAGACTCTAATTCAAAGGCATCAATTCCTCTTCAGTCTTCATGATTCATTGTCCAGCTTTCACATGCATATGTTGTTGTTGTTGTTAGGTGCCGTCAAGTCATCTCCGACTCATAGAGACCCTATGCACAGCAGAACTAAACAGCCCCGTCCCGCTCCAGCTCTCTGATCCTTGCTATATTTGAGCCCATCGCCACAGCCACTGCATCAATCCATCTCGTTGAGGCCTTCCCCTTTTTTGTTGACCCTCCACCCTATCAAGCATGACATCCTTCTCCAGGGAATGGTTCCTTCTGACAACATGACCAAAGCATGTGAGACGAAGTCTGGCCATTCTTGCTTCCAAGGAGCATTCCAGCTATACTTCCTCCAGGACAGATTTGTTAGTTCTTTTAGCAGTCCATGGTACTTTCAGCATTCTCCGCCAACACCACAACTCAAAAGCATCAACTCTTCTTCAGTCTTCCTTATTCATTGTCCAGCTCTCACATGCATATGAGGGGACTGAAAATATCATGGCTTGTGTCAGGCGCACTTTAGTCCTCAAGGAGACTTTGCTCTTCAGCACTTGAAAGAGATCCTTTGCAGCCCACTTGCTTAATGCTATATGTCATCTGATGTCCTGACTGCTGCTTCCATGTGTTGATTGCAGAACCAAGCAATGTGAAGTCTTTAACAACTTCAATCTTTTCTCCATTTATTATGATGCTGCTTGTAGGTCCAGTTGTGAGGATTTTTGTTTTCTTTATGTTGAGATGTAATCCATACTGCAGACTGTAGTCTTCAATCTTCATCAGTAAGTGCTTCAAGTCATCCTCACTTTCAGCAAGGAAAGTTGTGTCATCAGCGTATCACAGGTTGTTAATGATTCTTCCTCCAATCTTGATGCCACGTTCTTCTTCATATAGTCCAGCTTTTCAGATCATTTGTTCAGCAAATAGATTGAATAAGTATGGTGAAAGGATACAACCTTGACATACATACATATGAGGCAATTGAAAATACCATGGGTTGGGTCAGGAGCACTTTAGCACTCAAGGGGACATCTTTGCTTTTGGACACTTTAAAAAGATCTTTTGCCGCAGATTTACTCCAATACAGCATATCACTTGACTTCTTGATTGCTGCTTCCATGGGTGTTGATTGTGGATCTAAGTAAAATGAAATCTTTGAAACTCCAGTTTTCCTCCATTTATCGTGATGCTGCTTATTGAGCCAGTTGTGAGTATTTTTGTTTCCTTTATTTATGTTAAGGTATAATTCATACCGACGGCTGTAGCCTTTGATCTTCATCAGTAAGTGTCAAATCCTCTTCACTTTCAAGCAAGAAAGGTTGGGTTATCTGCCTATCACAGATTGTTAATGAGTCTTCCCCCAATTCTGATGCTCTGTTCTTCATACAGTAGAGCTTCTCAGTATACAGATTGACTTTAGGTATGGTGAAATGATTTGACCTTGATACACACCTTTCCTTATTTTAAACCATGCAATATCTCCTTGACAACCTCTTGATCTATGTACTGGTTCTTCATGAGCACAATTAAGTGTTCTGGAATTCCCATTCTTTGCAATATTATCCATAAGCTGTTATGATCCACGCAGTGGAATGCCTTTGCAGAGTCAATAAAATACAGGTAAACATCTTTCTAGTATTTTCTGCTTTTAGCCAAGATCCATCAGACATCAGCAATGATATTCCTCATTCTATGTCTTCTACTGAATCCAGCTTGAATTTCTGTCAGTTCCCTGTCAATGCACTGCTCTAACCATCTTTGAATTACTTTCAGCCAATTTTACTTGCCTGTGATATGAGTGATATTGTTTGGTGTTGTATAATAGATAGGAACTGAGTCTAATCATTCCAGGTTTTATGCTGTACTTGGTACAGTGTTGGCTGTATAGCACTGTTAAATAAAATAATTGCAACATGTGACCTAGAGAGCCTGATTCTCCACTCTAACTGCTAAACCCACATGCCAGATGGTAATACACACCCCAAATCAAGTGCAGAGCCAGTCTGGGCTGGCAGCTGGTGTAATAAGCTCTGAGTCAGGACGGCTGCCTTCCCTTCTGACCCTCTCATGGAACAGGTGCACAGACAATTATTAGGGGTGGTGCTGGTGCTTCTGAGAGCTCAGTGAGCCCTTGGCATTGAGACAGAGGTCCAGGTAACCCATGAGTGATGCTCGTTTCCCTCAACTATGTACAAAGTTACATCTAATCAGTTACCTTTGCTATAGGAGAAAAGACTTTCTAACAAGATATGTGAATAAACTGAGACATCTTAGGTAGAACAGATAAAATCAAAAACCAAACTCACTGCCATCAAGTCAATTTTGACCCCATGGGGTTTCCAAGCCTGTAAATCTTTACAGAAGCAGACTGCCTCATCCTTCTTTGGTGGAGCAGCTGGTAGGTTCAAACCACCCACCTTTTGATTAGTAGCTGAATGCCTTAACCACTACACCACCAGAGCCTATAGAACAAATAAAGTGGTTGCTGATGAGATGCTTAAAAGTATCAGGAGCTCTGGTGGCATAATGCCTAAGGTATTTGACAGCTAACCAGAAGGCTGGTGGTTATGAGTTGAGAAAGTATTAGCTCATTGGGAAAAAAAAAAGAAATGTAATGAATATTTATTTCATTTGAAGATCAGTGAAAACCATAGAATGTTTCTCTTCTCATAATATGAGAGCAAATTCATTTTAAAGGCTGTGGTAGTTAAGTTTATGTGCCAACTTGTCTGGGACTGGTTGAGTGGCTGGACAGCTCAATGTAGTTATTCCCCATGATGAGACTGGTAATTAGTTTCATGGTAGAATCTATTGGAGCAGTTGAGTAGCTGCTTTGGGTATGTGGTCTGCTTCCTGTATATGAGAAACAGCTTTGGGAATGGGCTCTAGTTTATGGCATGCTTGAACCCTGCATGTAGCTGTGTCGTTGTTCAGCAGCCTGCCATGCTCTGCTAACCTCGAGACTTTCAATGGACTTGAATTAGTGGCCTGCTGTGTGGTTTGGAAACATCGGGACTGTGCCTTTTTACTTGTCAACCTTGGGCTTGGTAGCCTCAGCAGCCAGTGGCTGAGTGAAGAAAAGCCTCCAGCTTCAATGGGCCAGGAGCAGGAGGCAGGGCTGAAGCCCAAGGTTGAGGGGTTTCACCCAGCCCCTAGAGCCTTGCACTTTGAACTTGGACTTAAAGCCTCCAAATTTTAAGAATAAACTCCTGTTTGTTGAAGCCATCCCATTTGTGGTATATTCCTGTCAGAGTGGCACTAGGTGACCAGAACAAAGGCAGTCCCTCACAACACTTTTGTTCATGGAGGTTGGCTCCCCTATAGGTCCTTGAGAGGCGCAAACAGTTTGCACTTGACTAGTAAGCAAAAGGTTAGTGGTTCAAGCAGCACCACAGAAAAAAGGCCTGGTGATCTGCCTCCATAAAAATTACACCCAAGAAAACCTTATGGAGCAGTTCTACTTTGTAACATGTGTATTGCCATGAGTCAGAATCAATTTCACAGCAACGGGTTTATTTATTTATGTATTTCTCTTGTTTTCCCTATTGCGTGAGGTCCTCCAAGGCAGGGTGACATTTTTGTTGCCTTGAGTCTATCCACAGGCCCTTGAAACAAACAAAAGCCCTAGGCTTTTCTTACTGAGCAACACAGATGTTAAGTGGATTTTTCAGTTCTATCAAAAATTAATTTTGATAAAATCTGAACTCTTCTAAAGCCAATGAATTCAGTAGGAGGAGAAATGTATTTCTCTTTGAAATGTGAAGTTATATAAATCAAACTTCAAAGAACACCAGCACTTTCTTTGATGCTGCACAAGGTTTTTGAACTAAAAAGCTCAAACCTTTGGTGCTGTGACCTCATGTTTCCCTGCATCTGTGGCCTGGGAAATCTACCTTCATGTGGACAAATCTCTACTGTGTGTCAGCTATTGACTGAGTGGAGAAGGGTCCGATCAATAATCATCTGAAAGAAAACACTAGTTACATCTGAAAATGAAGCTCACATTTTCATGATCAAAGCAGCTTCTCAGGGACCTTCATACTAGTTCATTGATTATGGCAACTCAGAAGACTACAGCAGTAATTCTTCCTTGAAATTCAAGGTGAAGCTGCTTCTCTTGCATTTATAGTCTTGTCTTGGTTTCCTAGTGCTACTGTATCAGAAATACAAGTGGGTGGCTTTAAAATACAGAATTTTATTTTCTCACAGTTCTGGAGACAAAAAGTCCAAATCAAGATTTCATCCCTGTAGTCTGTGTCGATTCCTTCTTCCGTAGCTTGTAGACAATTCTCACATGGCATCCATTTCCCCCACTAACTCCATGTATATGTATCTCTGTATGTAATCTAGGAGCCCTGATGACCATAGTTAAAGCTCTCAGCTACTAACTGAAAGTTTGGTGGTTCAAACCCACCAATTTCTCCACAGGAGAAAGATGTAGCACTCTGCTTCTGTTACGTTACAACCTTGGAAATCCTATGGGGCAGTACTATTCTGCCCTATAGGATCACTATGAGTTGGAATCAACTCGACAATGGGTTTGGCTTTTTGGGGTCTAATCTGCTTTTTTTATAATTCAGAAGTGATTAGATTTGAAACCCATCTTGCTTGAGTATGATCTAATTAATATTCAACAACAACAACAAAACCCTATTTCCAAACAGGATTTATATCCATTGGTGTCTTAGAATGAGAACATGCATTCTGCAAAAGTAAAAATAAGAGATTTACTGAAAGTCCAGAGAAGGTCCAGACAGGGAAAATGTTCAAATTCACAGAATGAAGATGGCCGCTGTGCTGAACAGTAAAGAAACAAGCATTCTGACACAGCTGAAGCAGGAACTAAAGCTACAAAATCATGATTGGCTGAAAGACGATCAGGGAAGTTGAAGGTGGGATAACTGAGAGCAGAGACTTAGTGGGGACTGGTGTTAAAGAGCTCTGGTGGTGTAGTGCCTAAGGCATTTGACTGTTAGCCAGGAGGCTGACGGTTCAAACCTACCAGCCACTCCTTATGAGTCGGCATCAACTCAGTGATAGTGAGCTTTTTTTTTTTTTTTTTTTGTGTGTGTGTGTGTACAACATATATGTGGGATTACATGCTTGGTTAAGGGTACATAACTGTAAGAGGATGTGCTTTTCAGTTAATTACGACATAGTCACAGGACGATGGCATGATACATTTTTCTGGGAACCTGTTATTAAAACCACCTTCTAAAATATATCTTTTCCTGGGAGTCTATTATAAAGAAGATTTATCGATAATGCTGTGAGTGAAGGCCCTTCAGGCATAGGCTATCACATCCCACATCACAGAGGGAAGACCTCTGAGAACAGGCTGTGACATCTTGCATCTGCCTGACCATAGAGATAAAAAGTGCCCTTTAGGCTATATGGTTAGGTCAGTGTAAAGGTTAGAGAAACTACTGTTAGAAAATGTTGTTGTTGTTGTTGTTATTTGCCATCGAGTTGGCCCTGTCTCATAGCGACTCCTCCTTGGGTTTCCTAGGCAGTTATCACTACGGAAGTAGGATTGCCCAACCTTCCTTTCGAGGAGTGGCTGGTGGGTTTGAACTGCCAGCCTCCAGCATGGACTCTAGACTCAGGTCCAGACTTTAAGATGGAGTCTACTTTCAAGCTTCGATTTACACATACCAAATGCTTCAGATTTTAGACTATCATACATAGATACAGGGATTAAGATTTCAATATATATTTTGAGGGGGACACAATTTAATTCATAACAGGTCTCTGCCACACAATTAAGAAGTTTATTACGGAGCAAAACTGTCTCAAGTGTATTGTCTTTCTATTCTGAGCTTCTTGTGAGGTAGAGACGATATCAGATTTCTTTAGTAAATTTCGGCCAGACTCTATGCTGGACACATGGTCCTTGTCAACCACAACGTCAATACTCCCTGGGTGAAATATGCTTTCAATCCATAATTACTAACTGATTGATAATTGATTGGTTAAATAGGTATCGACTGTGTAAAACATTGTTTATTGAAGTGGATCTTATCGAAACCATTGCATGTTCCTCTTTATTGGCAACCATGTCTTTGAAGCACATTTTGCAAACTTTAAGTGCAAGGTTTTTGTTTTTAACTGCAAAGTGGAGATAGAATGAGTGATTGCTGGCTGTCCTCTGGATTAGTGACTAATGATACAAGGGATTGTCTATTCATTCACCCTTCTCTGTTTATCTACTTTCCACCTTAACAAGACCCCATAGCAGTGTTTCATTTAGAAATGTGGACATCATAAAAAGTGTGAAAAAGTAAGAGGACTCATGAATGATTTTGGCCACTAACAAACATCCTTCAAACCATCTATCTATTTAGACCAGTTCTAAACTCCATTGTATTCTGTTGGGAAGTAACATAGAATAGGTTAAAATCACCAAAGGATTAAATGTTAACTGCCCAAATTTCCACATGATTCAGAATCATAAAGATGTGTGCTAGAAGGTGGTACGTTGTTGTTGTATGCCATTAAGTCAATTCTGGCTCATGGTGACCCTATAGGACAGAGTAGAACTGCCCCATAGGGCTTCCAAGGCTATAATCTTATGGAAGCAGATGGCCACTTCTTTCTGACACAGAGTGGCTGGTGGGTTCAAATTGCTAATCTTTTGGTTAGCAGTCAAGCATTTAACCATTTACATCACCAGGGCTCCTTAAGAAGGGAGCATAAAGATCATCAAGTGTGCTGATCCTAATCTTTAGCTGTACTGCAGAATCTCCTGGGGCATTTTTTTAAAAAAAGTACTGATGTATGATCCACCTCCAGAAATTCTGATTTAACTGCCATGTGATGAGCATAAGCATTTTTTTTTTTTTTTTTTTTTAATGTCAGGCAACTCTGAAGTGAAGCCAGAGTTGAGAATCACTGATGTGGGTCACCTGCACCACCCATTTACAGTAAGAAAAAAGGGAAAAGTAACATGGAGATTAGTAGGAAAATACAAACAGGGATATTTTAATCCTAAATTTAGTATTCTTCCTACTGCTTGAAATTTTTTTCTATAGTATTCTGCCTCTGAGTCTGTTCTTTAGAAAGTGCAAACATATAAGTATATAAAATACCATTAAATGGGTGATTTTTGTTCAACCTAAAATGATTTCAAACTGAAATTAAAGGCAAACCAGAAAGTTTATTTTAGTTTTCATTTCAAAAGCTAAATTGTGATTAATCCAAAAGATGAAAGCATTCTACCTCTTGTCAGGAATATTCCAAAAGATGACAAACAAAGTTTGTGTGTGCTCAGAAGTATTATACACTTCCAAAATTAAATAGATGATCAGAGGAATGAAGTTTAAAGAAGAGAAGGAAAGAGAAGTGAAATAACTGGAGAGGCCATTAATAAATGCTAGTGTCAGATAGATTCTACAGATGATCCCATTCCATAGTCAAATTGTCATAGATGAAAATCTAAGTGGAAATGCAACAGATGGAAATCTAAAAGGAAATGCAAATGGCCAGTAAACATGAAAAAAGAAGCTCAGTCTCAGAAGTGGTCAGGAAAATGGAAATTAAAACTACAATTAGACACGTATTTTTGATTTATCAAATAAGGAAAAAGAAAAAAAAATTGATAGCATCCATGTCAAGTAAAGATGTGGGGAAAAGGGCAATCTGACGTACATTTGGGAAATGTGAAGCTTCCACATGGTACCTGAACAACAGGGATTTGGGGCTATGAAAGACCCTGGAAAAATGAAATCATTGGAGAGATCTATTGATCCCCATCAACTCCATTGTTTTATCTTCCACTGGGATTGCTGAACCAGCTTAATTAGGTTCTTGGTTAGTGTATGAATAATTCTTTAATCAGATCCTACAAGCTCAGCAGCATTTGGGCTACTCTCCCATTTAGTAGGCCCTTGACCCCATTCTGGGCCCTCTCCAACAGTAGATCTCAATGCTCACCACCTCTTCCCATCATTATGCATTCTTTATCACTGTGCGAGTTAGCTGGTGGCCAGTCAACAGGTCTAATTCTCCCAGGCAGTAACCTTCTCACCAGCTCAGCTATTGGATGTTTTCCCCTATTATACAATGAGTGTTCACTGGTATCAAGTATAGCACCTCATCTTGTCATTTTGTCCTTTAAGGTAGTTACAATTTCTATAACTATCTTACATACAAGAAACCGAGGTTCAGAAGCTCTAAATAGATTCCAAAAGACACTCAGCTTGTAGTTGGCAGTATAAGGGCCCTAAGTTTTTGGCTCAGGAATCTTACTTGGATGTGAAAGAGAAGTTCAAGGGAATGCAAACATATTTTCTCCCAATTTCCTCTTCCTGTGGACATCCTATCTGAGTGAATCCCAGCAGAACCGTGTAACATGGGATGCTAACCCAAGTCTGGGTGATTCCAGTTCCTGAGCCCTAATTTTCAGTCTCTGCTTCCTTTCATTTCTCATTGCTGCATCTATTTCAGAGAAATGGCTCTCTCCTTGCCAGGGCTACTTACAGCTTTGTCGGCATGTTGGCCCCTATGCCCCTCCCATGGCCATTGAATGGAGAGGCTGTGTGCCATTGCTGCCATCTGCTAGAACCTGGTCTCTTGGCTCAAGCTGGTGGTATCAGCGGTGACATCATGGCTCTCTCTAGTGCTCTAACTTTTATCCATTGTACCCTTTTGCCTCTTTCTGGAAAATGGCCAAAACCTCAAAAAGGTTGCCCCAATTTGCTCTGTCAAATGTAGACTCTGAGGGCTACCATCTATCAATTCCCTCCTTGTGTCCCATAGAGAAAATGATACAAGAGCCTCAGCATCACAGTCTCTTCTTCTTTCAATGGCAGATGTAAGCTGCTCTTATTCCGCAGGCCTGATATGGAAAAGCAATGTAATGGTTCACAGAGATGGGGGAGACTCTCATCTATGAAGCAACCCAGCTTCTTGATTGGGAGGCAGAATGATGACTTCTTAGATATATGGCACTTGACTTTGTCTATGCCCAGGCATTCACCAGTCAAAACCTTTGGAATTTTTCATGCATATGACTCAACAACAAAGATTTTCAAGATCAACATACATCACTCCCCCTTCAACTTGAATAAAGAACCAGGGAACTTGTGTAATAAAGAATTGTTTCAAGAAGATTAACCAAGAAAACTAGAATTAATCTTTAGTTCAAAGTTCATTGGAGATACTCAAAGGCAGTCCAGCTAAATGTAAATAATCCACTTCCAGAAAGATTTATAAATTAAGTGCTTCCTTTCTGTGTTGATGTAAATTCATTATTAGCAAGTGACAGAAACTTGACTCAAACTAACTTAATCTGGAACTAGGAGTTCCAAGGAGCTTTGGTGGCACAGTGGTTAAGGCATTTGGCTCCTAAGAAAAAGGTCAGTAGTTTGAACCCACCAGCTGCTCCATGGGAGAAAGATGAGGCAGTCTGCTTCTGAAAGATTTACAGCCTTTGAAACTACTATATGGGGGCAGTTCTACACTGTCTTCTGGTTTGCTTTGAGTCGGGAATTGACTCAATGGCAGTGTTCTGTTTTGTTTTGATAAATACATGTATATCTCCAAACTCATTATTTTTCAAGCTGAAAAAATTGAAGAAAAAGTTCAAGCCTCAAGTTGCAATATTGAAGGATTCTATGGGCAGAATGGGAGCTCTGGTAGCATAGTACCTAAGGCACTTGACTGCTAACCAGGAGGCTGGCGGTTCAAGCCCACCAGCCACTCCTTGGAAGGAAGATGGGGCAATCTACTTCCATAGTGATACTGCCTTGGAAACCCAAGGAGGGGTCGCTATGAGTCAGGTCTGACTCGACGGCACATAACAACAACAACATGGGCAGAATATTGAACAATGCAGGAAACAGCAAAAGAAAATGGAAGCAATACACAGAGTCACTGTACCAAAAAGAATCAGTCAATGTTCAACCATTTCAGGAGGTACCATATGACCAAGAACCAATGGGATTAAAGGAAGAATCCAAGCTGCCCTGAAGGCATCAGTGAAAAACAAGGTTCCAGGAATTGAGAGAATACCAATTGAAATGTTTCAACAAGGGGATGCAGTTCTGGAAGGGCTCACTTGTCTATTCCAAGAAATTTGGAAGAGAGCTATCTGGCCAACTAACTGGAAGAGATCCATATTCATGCCCATTCCAAAGAAAGATGATTCAACAGAATAGTGAAATTATCAAACAATATCATTAATACCATTCAAGTAAAGTTTTGTGGAAAATAATTCCAAAATGGATGCAGGAGTACATAAAAATGGAACTGCCAGAAACTCAATCCAGATTCAAAAGAGGACATGGATGAGGGCTATCACTGCTGAGGTCAGATGGATCTTGGCTGAAAGCAGAGAATACCAGAAAGATCTTTACCTGTGTTTTATTGATTAAAGGAAAGCATTCAGCTGTGTGGATCATAACAAATTATGGATAACATTTGAAGAATGGAAATTCCATAACACTTAATTGTGCTCATGTGGAAACTATACATAGACTGAGAGGCAGTTGTTTGAACAGAACAAGGGGATACTGCATGGCTTAAAATCAGGAAATATGTCTGTCAGAGTTGGATCATTTCACCATACTTATTCAATCAGTATGCTGAGTAAATAATCTGAGAAGCTAGATTCTATGAAGAAAGACAGAGCATCAAGACTAGAAGAAGACTCATTAACAAGCTGTGGTATACAGACAACAAAACATTGCTTGCTGAAAGTTGAGAAGACTTAAAGCACTTACTGATGAAGATCAAAGACAACAGCCTTCAGTATGGATTACTTTTATTTTTTTTTAATTGTGATTTGGGTGAAAGGTTACAGAGCAAATTCACTTTCCATACAGCAGCTCACATACACTTTGTCTCATGACATTGACTACAATTTACCCCAATGCAACAGTTCCCCTCCCATTTCCTCCCAATAGTTACCTCTTCCCTGTGTCCATCCCTCCATGCACTCCTGCCCCCTGAGCTATCTCCCTGTGCATAAACAGCCCCTCTTTCTCCCATGACTGTTCTCTCCAAGGGGTGTATCTACTTCAGGCAAATGTTCAACTCATATGCCTGTCTTTTGTTTGGCTGAAAGTCACAGGAGTGGGTTCAGTTCCAGACCTGAAGGGCAGCTAGCTGCCATAGTCTCAGTGGTTCCACCAGGCTCTATCAGACCAGCAAACCTGGTGCCCACCCTTTTTTTTTCCCAAATGATTTTGAGTTTTGTTCCACCTTGTTCTCCCTCTCTATCCAGGATCTCCTTACATAGATCCCTTTCCAAGTGGTTGATAGTGGTAGCCGGGCACCATCTAGTTCTTCTGGTCTCATAGTTGTACAGGCTGCAGATTGCATGGTGTTGCTAGGACTAATTGTTTCCATGAATCTTTGATTTTCTTCATTCTTCTTTGCTCTGGATGAGGAGAGACCCATTGTTGCATCTAGATGGCTGCTTGCAAGCTTTTAAGATCACAGTCACTACTCGCCAAAGTAGGAGGTGGAACAGTGTTTTGTATAGTATGTTATGCCAATTGAGCTCGATGTCCCCTGCAAGTATGA
>NW_006921632.1:6654763-6657236 GCF_000298275.1 Orycteropus afer afer
TAGGACTTCCAGCACAATGCTGAATAGAAGTGGTGATAGTGGGCATCCTTGTCTGGTTCCTGTTCGCAAGAGGAATGGTTCAGTCTCTCTCCATTGAGAATGATGTTGGCTGTTGGTTTTGCATAGATGCCCTTTATTATGTTGAGGAATGTCCCTTCTATTCCTATTTTGCTGAGAGTATTGATCAGGAATTGGTGTTGGATTTTACCAAATGCCTTTTCTGCATCAATTGATATAATCATGTGGTTCTTCACCTTTGTTTTATTTATGTGGGGGATGACGTTCATTGTTTTTCTAATGTTGAACCATCCTTGCATAACTGATATGAACCCCCTTGGTCATAATGAATGATTTTCTTGACATGTTGGAGTCTACTGGCTAGGATTTTGTTGAAGGTTTTTGCATCTATATATTCATGAGGGGTATTGGTCTGGAGTTTTCCTTTTGAGTGATGTCTTTGCCTGGTTTTTCTATCTAGGTCATGCTTACTTCATAAAATGAGTTAGGGAGGATTCCATCCTTTCCTATATTTTGGAATAGTTTGAGTAGGATTGGTGTCAGTTCTTTTCTGAACGTTTGGTAGAATTCTCTGGTGAAACCATCTGGGCCAGGACTATTTTTGTTGGTAATTTTTTTATGACCTTTTCAATTTCTTCTTCTGTTATGGACCTGTTCAACTTTTCCATATCAGTCTGTGTTAGTTTAGGTAAGTGGCATGTTTCTAGAAATCTGTCCATTTCCTCCAGATTTTCAAATTTGTTGGAGTACAGTTCTTCATGTTGTTGTTGATGTCATGTGTCATCAATTTGGACCCAACTCATAGAGACCTCTCCTTGGGTTTCCGAGGCAGTATCACTACTGAAGTAGATTACCCAACCTTTCTTCTGAGGAGTGGCTGGTGGGTTTGAACCTCCAGTCTTCTGGTTAATAGTTCTTCATAATATCCTGATAGTATCCTTTTTATTTAAATTGGTTCTATTGTGATGTCACCCATTTCATTTCTTATTTATGTTATTTGTATTCTCTCCCTCTTTTCCTTTGTTAAATTTGCCAGTGCTTTGTCAGTTTTATTAATCTGTTCAAAAAACTTACTTCTGGTCTTGTCGATTTTTTCTATTGCCCTTCTATTTTCTGTTTCATTGATTTCTGCTCGAATCTTGATTATTTCCTTTCTTTTGGTGACTGTAGGCTTTTCTTGCTGTTCTTTTATCTAATTATTGGAGATATTGGTTTAAAGTGTTGATTTTGGCTCTTTCTTCTTTTTTGGTGTGTGCAGTTATTACTATAAATTGGCTTCTCATCACTGCTTTTGCTGTGTCCCAAAGATTTTGGTATGCTATGTTTTAATTCTTGTTTGATTCAAGGAATTTTTGAATTTCAATTTTTATTTCTTCTCTTACCCAGTCTTTCTTAAGGAGGATGTTGTTCACTTTTCATGTGTTTACTCTTTTTCCATTGATCTTCCTATTGTTGATTTTTAATTTGATAGCATTATAATCTGAGATGATGCTTTGCAGTATTTCAATATTTTTAAATTTATTAAGGCTTCCTTCATGGCCTAACACATGGTCTATCATGGAAAATGTTCCATGTGCACTGGAAAAGAAGTATATTGTGCTGTTGTTGGGTGAAGTGCTCTATAGATGTCTATAAGGTTGAGTTGGTGGATTGTATTGCTCAGCTCTTCTGCATCTTTGTTGAGTTTCTTTCCAGTTGTTCTATCTTTCAATGAAAGTGGTATATTAATGTCTCCCACTATGACTATGGAGTCATCTATTTGCCTTTTCCACTCTTTTAAAGTCTGATTTATATTTTTTGGGGCTCTTTCATTGGGTCCGTAGGTATTTATTATGGTTATATCTTCTTGTTCATTTGATCCTTTAATCGTTATATAGTGTCCTTCCTTGTCTCTTACAGTGGTTTTTGTCTTGAAGTCAATTTGATCAGAAATTAATATTGCCACTCCCTCTCTTTTATGGTTGCCATTTGCTTGATATATTTTTTCCAACCTTTGACTTTTAGTCTATTTTTGTCTTTGTCTTTAAGGTGTGTCTCTTGTAGACAGCATATTTATGGGTTTTGTTTTCTTATCCAATCTGCAACTGTCCATCTCTTGAGTAGTGCATTTAATCCATTAACATTCAATGTAATTATCGACAAGTATGAATTGGTTGCTGTCATTTTGTTTTGTGTGTTTTCGTTGTGTCCTTGGCTTCTTTGTTCCATATTATTTTCTGTGCTGAGCTCATTATTTTTATGAATCGTGTTACCATTTTCTTTGTTGTTGCTGTTTTAGTATTTGCTGACTATTTGTGTTTGTCCTCTTTTTTATTTTGATGTGAAGGCTTATTATTTTTCTTCGAGGTCACCCTATGATTTATAATTTTCTTCTTGAGTTTAGAACAGTCCATTTTATCTTACAACTCTCTCAACTTCCTCACCATTTAGAAGTTCTGTAACTACACAGTCTTTT